>NC_054705.1:33371508-33477398 GCF_016097555.1 Gigantopelta aegis | reverse complement strand
ATGCTCATTGGTGCGATATAATACAACCAGCTCGTTACACTCATCAAGCGCACCACGCCTCCTTCCAACCTTTATAGCAAAAGACGTGTTCTCCTCTCTCTCTCTCTCTGTCCTCTGTGTCTCGGTCTCTCTCTCTGTCTGTCCTCTCTCTCCTCTTTCTCTCTCTGTCCGTCTGTCTCTCCTCTGTCCACTCTCTTCTCTCTCTCTGTCTCTCTCCTCTCTCTCTCTCCTCTCCTCTCTCTCTCTCTCTCCTCTCTCTCTCTCGCCTGGCTGTTATGTCTGTGTCTCTCTCTCTCTGTCGTCTCTGTCTCTCTGTCACTGTCTGTTTCCTGTCTTTGTCTCTGTTTCACTCCTCTTCCCCCTCTCCTGTTCTCCTCTCTCTCTCTCTCATATCTCTTCCTCTCTCCTCTCCTCTCTCCTCTCCTCTCTCTCTCTCTCTCTCTCTCCTCTCCTTCTCTCTCTCTTCTCCCTCTCTCTCCTCCTCTGTCTGGCTGTCAGTCAGTCTGTCTCCTCCACATTTTGTGACAGTTATAATTTTATTATTTATTAATTTTCATCCCCCTCCAAACCTTCCCCAAAGTTCCCTTGGCATTCCGCCTCATGTTACTGACCCCCCCCCCCAATGGATTTTCTGGATCCGCCACTGCACGTACACAAACACGCTTAATTAGTAATTATAAGGGATGGGTACTGTGAGAATTTTGCATCGCGATGTATTGGGTGATCATATATATTTTTTTTAACCCTCCCCCCCCCCCCCAAAAAAAAAAAGAAAAAAAAAAAAAAAAAAAAGACCAACCTTTTGAATAGCTGAAGAAGTAATATCAATATGGACAATTATATATATTTTTTTTTTTTGCACAAAACTTGATCGATAGTGAAAACGGGATTGAACAGTAGGATCCTGATTATAAGAAGATTACAAAAAAGAATTAAAGAAAGAAAAGGAAAATGGTTGTAGCATAGTGAGAGAACAACTTCCTCTTTTATTAACTTCAAACACCAACTAAAAACGATCGTTGTCAGTGACGGATCCAGAAATTCCATGGGAACTTTGTGGGAGGTTTGGAGAGGGATCGTAAAACATGTTTAAATTAATATATAATAAAATTATAACTGTCGCTAAATTTATGCTCCAATGTAAAATTTTGAAAACTAGATGTCCTGAAATGCAATTTCCTGCCTTCTACAAGTAAAATTCATATCTGCCTTGAGAATATTTTTCATTCCTAATTACTGGGGGGGATGGGGGTAGAAGCCCCCCCCCCCAGCCCCTCCTGCTCCGCCGTGCCTGCATTCAGGCCATTAGTGATAAATGTGACAGTTTGTTGTCAATGTTTTAATTTATTTTTTCTGTTACATATATTTTTATCTGGGCAATAAATGTATGAGGTTTTATTTCATCTGGTACCACAGCTTTGTCCTTGAAACATGAATGGAAAAGGGCGAGACGTAGCCCAGTGGCAAAGCGCTCGCTCGATGCGTGGTCGGTCTGGGGTCGATTCCCGTCGGTGGGCCCATTGGGCTATTTCTCGTTCTAGCCAGTGCACCACAATTGGTGTAGCAAATGCCAACATTTGGTAATTTTGACATATTATCTTAACTGTATCCTTTAAGCGACGCGAGCCATTATCCTGTCTGGGATGGTGTATATTAAAAATTCTTGCTACTAATGGAAAAAAATGTGGCGGGTTTTCTCTCTAAAGCAGTATCCTAACCGGATATACACTATCCCAGACAGGATAGTACATACCACGGCTTTTAATATACCAGTCGTGGTGCATTGGCTAGGACAACAAATAGCCCAATGGGCCCATTGACAGGGGTCGATCCTAGACCGACCGCGCATCAGGCGACCGCGCACCAGGCGAGCACTGGGCTACGTCCCGCCGCGATATGTATGGAATACTTTTAAATCTAAGTACTATTTTATGCGAAACTAGAGGTGAGGGTTATAAAACAAATGTTTAGCCATGAAAGGTTCTTCTTCATCAGTAAATACTTTGGGAGAGGGACTGTAGCATTGGCGTAGGAAGGTGCCAAAAAGGGGTGGGGGGAGGCGCGCACACACATATAAATATATATAAACCATCGCTGCTGCTACTGGATCAAGAAGTGGAAGGGGGGTGGGGTGGGTGGGAGCATGCACCCCCGCTTCCTACGCCAGTGTGTGGTATTCATACATATGGGTCATAGTTTGGTTATTTTTAACCACATACCTGGCGCCAATGAAATTTCATTTGGTATAGTACACAATATACAGAACGAGATGGCTGTTGGATGTCAAACATTTGGTCATCAGAGGAAACCCGCTACATGTTTCCAAATGCAGCAAGGAATCTTTTATATGCACTTTCCCTACAGACAGTAAAACACATACAACGGCCTTTGACAAGATGTGGTGCACTGGTTGGAATGAGAAAGAAAACCCAATCATTTGAATGGATCCACCGAGGTGGTTCGATCCTGCGACGCAAGTACCTCAGGCGATCACTCAACAAACTGAACTAAATCCCGCCCCTATTGGAAGGAAGGAAAATGTTTTAGTTAACGACGCACTCAACACCTTTTATTTACGGTTATATGGTGTCGGACATATGGTCAAGGACCACACAGACATTAAGGGAGGAAACCCGCTGTCGCCACCCAATGGGCTAATCCTTTCGATTGGCAGCAAGGGATCTTTTATATGCACTACCCCATACAGGATAGCACACACCACGGCCTTTGATGTACCAGTCGTGGTACACTGGCTGGAACGAGAAATAGCCCAATTGTAGGTCCCCCGACGGGGATCGATCCCAAACCGACCGCGCATCACGCGAACGCTTTACCACTGGGCTACGCCCCGCCCCGAGATAGCTATTGGATGTCAAACATTTGGTCATCAGAGGAAACCCGCTACATTTGTCAAAATGCAGCAAGGAATCTTTTATGTGCACTTTCCCCAAAGACATTAAAGCACATACCACAGCCTTTGACAAGTTGTGGTGCACTGGTTGGAACGAGAAAAAATTAGTTGAATGGATCTACCGCTGTGGTTCGATCCCGCGACGCAAGCACCTGAGGCGACCACTCAACAAACTGAGCTAAATTGGCAAATGGTCAAAATATGTGTAGCAATGCTTGTGGTTGCCATGGAAACGATAATTACGTTAGTAAAATATACATGTACTACTTACGACCATGCTGATTAACAGCGGGATCGATAAAATGTAATGGCAAACGGCGAGTGAAAATGTCCATAAATAAATGTCTACTATAGCACAATGATAGGTTCTCTTTAGCGTGTTTTTTGTTTTGTGTTTTTTACTTGAGGGACTACTCTGGTAGCCAAAGACCGGCCTCGTTGGCGCAGTGGTTAAGCCATCAGTCTACAGGCTGGTAGGTACAGGGTTCGCAGCTCGGTACCGGCTCCAATCCAGAACGAGTTCTTAAGAGCTCAGTGGGTAGGTGTTAGGCCACTACAAGTTCTTCTTTCTCACTAACCACTAACCAGCTAACCCACTGTCCTGGACAGACAGCCCAGATAGCTGAGGTGTGTGCCCAGGATAGCGCGCTTGAATCTTAATTGAATATAAGCACGAAAATAAGTGGAAATGAATGAAATGGTGGCCAAGGGCATACGGGCTCTCCTTTTTGTTGGAGAGGTGGGGGCGGGGAAGGTCGGTTTTTTGGTGGGTATTTTTTTTTTTTTTTTTTTAGCTCGAATTAAACGAAAATAGATATTATTAACAACGTTGATTCCTGTTATAATTACTATCAAACAGCTATGCAGGGTTTCAAACTATTCAGTACACATTTTGATATGAATTATAACTAATATTGTTAGTAGAAGAAGTTTATTTTGTTTAACGACAACACTAGAGCATCATGATTTATTAATCATCGGCTATTGGATGTCAAACATTTGGTAATTTTGACATTACAGTCTCAGGAAACCTGTTACATTTTTTTCTATTAGTGGCAAAGGATCTTTTATATGCACCTTCCCCACAGACAGGATAGCACATACCACAGCCTTTATACTAGTCGTGGTGCAACAAGCTGTTGTAGTTCACACCTGTCATGGGCGCAGGTATCTTCTTTCGCCGGCTGGAACGAGAAATAGCCCAATGGGCCCACCGACGGGGGTCGACCGTAAACCGACTATGCATCAAGCGAGCGCTTTACCACTGGGCTACGTTCCGTCATTGCTGTTAGTAGAATGATAGAAATACATGGTGAAAAGGTTTCAAGACAGTTCATTTAGCCAGAATATCTCCTTCCGATCCAGTACTGGAGGGTGAGTGGTGGGGGTGGATGGTGGGGGGTGAAGGGACAGTTGACCGCCTCCCTCGACCCCCAAGTCTCGTATGCTTATAAATGTTAGAACCAACCATTGCTTTGCTTGTAACTAGCGTTGTTAATTTGTGGTCAAATATTTTCTTTTCGTGGACTTTTGTGATTTCCAGAACGCCTACCATGCCTGTACTGGAGCGTAGCCAGAGAGGAAACAAACAAAACAAAAAAACCGCCGAGGCAAACCCAGACCTGTAAAATAAATATCAGTGTCATGGGAAAAATAAAATAAATCTGGGGATTAACGGTTTACATGCTCTAAAACTCGCTTGATGCGCGGTCGGTCTCGGATCGATCCCCGTCGGTGGGCCCTGTGGGCCATCTCTCGTTCCAGCCAGTGCACCACAACTGGTATATTAAATGTCGTTGTAATACTATGTGCTATTCTATCTGTGGGATGGTGCCTATAAAAGATCCTTTGTTACTAATGAAAAAAAAACCCGGAAGAGCCTGCGAAAATCGACACCTGCGACCAAGACAAGTGTGTGCTACAACAGCTTGTTCCGAATGTGCACATTAAAACCTATTACCTGATCTGACATGATTAATACATCAATGTGCTTTAGTGGTGTCGTTAAACAAAACAAACAAACTGAAACACCCACGTATAGGAATAGATTTTAAAAAATCGATTATTCAATAACCAGTTTTCTGGTCGAGGTTTTTGTTTACACCGAGAGAATATCATTAAAATCTACAAAGTGCTCTGATTACATTTCCAAGGCCACAGCTGCGTCCAGTAGTTAGATACTGCATTGTGGGATTAATCTGCGATTTGCTTGTTATTTTTCCATATTAATTAGCGTAAACAAACGAGTGAAAAAAAAAGAGTAACGTTTAACGACACCACTAGAGCACATTGGTTAATTAATCATAAGCTACTGGATATCAAACATTTGGTCATTCTGACTCTGAAGTATGGAATCAAAAGTTTAATTTGGTGCACCTCTAATCTAATTAAAATTAGCTCCACTATTACATGTGGATCTAACACCAGCCAGTTGGAGCTCATGTCCATCAATCAAAACCTTACTTGCAGAATCATGCCAGTGATTTAAAACTAACAACACTGCGTAGTCCCCAATGTCCAGGTAACATTTCGTCTGTAAATAATAATTTAAATATTGACCAATCACACTTCGCCTTTTATAACGTTATTTGGGAGCATACAAATTCTAAAAATATCGGGCGATCTATTTTAGTGGAGCTAATTTTAATTAGATTGGTGCACCTCTAACGTTGATCCGATTTACAATTTGATGTACTGCTACCTGGAAAATTATCTAGCAATATAAGGTATACCAGAATGTTTTATTTTAAACCCAGTCTTAAGGCCGTCCCACACTAATGCAGCGCGTCGGCAGCGCATCAGCAGCGCGTCGGCAGTGAAGCGTCAATAATGCCCACATATACGCAGCGTGTCAAACAGAAATAAAAAAGAGAAAAAAAGCTGAAAAGAGGAAAAGAAAAACGGATTTGATTCGAAAACATGGCTCCCAGGAAGACAATTTCGAGTAAATTGGTTTTAATGTATTTGTATAGACGATTACTTGATGAAAAACGCAAGAGGACGTTTTGGGTACACGACATTGTTGACCAGGCATTGGCTGCCATTTCCGTGTCTTTGTAACTAACCGATTGGATGTCGGATATGCATGGGTGTTTCTGCACCTCTAT
The DNA here is from genome assembly GCF_016097555.1 of Gigantopelta aegis. Lineage (NCBI taxonomy): Eukaryota > Metazoa > Mollusca > Gastropoda > Neomphalida > Peltospiridae > Gigantopelta > Gigantopelta aegis. The sequence continues at coordinate 33,471,380 of NC_054705.1, read as the reverse complement.
GATCAACCTTTCTTCGTTAATATTTTGTTTTGGCATTGTTTTTCAGTAAAATAAAAATATTCGTCAATGGTGTGTGGGGTTTTCTGGTGGAAGACCTAAAATATTACAACATTATGACATCATAAACTGGGGGTTTCGGTGCGCGTCAGAGCAGCAAGCAGCAAAAATCGCTTTTGGAACGATCGAAAAAAACACGACGTTAACGCGTTGCTGACGCGCTGCGCTAGTGGGGGTATGTACATGGTAATTCATTGGAAGTGATTTTTTTCTGCCGACGCGCTGCGCTAATGTGGGACGGCCTTTAGAAGCAATAACGCGCGGTCGGTCTACGATCGATCCCAGGCAGTGGGTCCATTTCCTGGTGTTCGTTCCAGCCAGTGCACCGCGATAGGTATATCAAAGACTGTGATCTGTGTAATTCGGTCTACTAATGGAACAATTATTGTGCGGACTTCCTGTTACCAAATGTTTGACATGCAATACCCGATGATTAATAAGCCAATGTGGTCTAGTGGTGTCTTAAACAATGCAAACCTCACATTATTGTTTGGCAAAAAACACAGATGGACTCGGGTCTACGTAAACTTGGTGGAAATTGTCATAGGCATACGGGCTCCCATTTTTTTGTGAGTGGGGGCCGGGGGAGGCCCGGGGTGGGGTGCGGGGGAGGGGGGGGGGGGCAGGCTGGGTTAATGACTGTAAGTATGGTTCAAACAATCGAATGTCCTATTCAATATTCACCTGTAAATGCGTTACCAGACAAAATGCTTATTTCGATGCTTGCGTTCTCAAAACCAGGACAGCAAATACCATAGGTTTTGTAATACCAGCATATATAGACATATCCCCCCCCCCCCCCCCCCCCCCCCCGAGTGTACGGCTCAACGAATCATTAGAAACTACAGGTATGATCGATGGGAAATAATTAGTGTATACATTGAAGTCCTAATTAAATTTTTGCTCATTTCACACAAAACATGAAAATCACGTATCGGGAATGAAAAGCTAAATTAACATGTTTATTACTTATCATATACAGAAGAAAAAGAAAAAAAGAAAAAGAAAAAGAAAAAGAAAGAAAGATTTTATAAACATCAAGAAAGTACCATTTATAGTTAAAGTTTGCTTAATTTAACGACACCACAAGAGCACATTGATTTATTAATCATCAACTTATTGGATGTCAAAACATTTGGTAATTTTAGCATAGTCTTAGAGAGGAAACCCGCTACATGTTTCCATTAGTAGCAAGGGATCTTTTTTTATGAAAAATCCCAGACAGGATAGTATATACCACTGCCTTTGATATACCCGTCGTGGTTCACTGGCTGGAACGAGAAATAGCCCAATGGGCTCATCGACGGGGATCGATCCCAAACCGACCGTGCATCACGCAAGCGCTTTACCACTGGGTTACATCCTGCCTTGATAAGACAGAGGGAAGAATAAAAGAAATGTAGGTTGAAAACAATTAAGTGTAAATAGCAAATAATATTTTACTGCTGCATACAAATGTATATAATGTATCTCAAGTTGGCCCAATGGGCCCATCGACGGGGATCGATCACAAACCGATCGTGCACCAGGTAAGCGTTTTAACACTGGGCTACACCCCATCCCACTAATGGCCATGTGACATTAGAAACTGTTCCAATGAAAACATTCTTTGCAGGAAGCTAATATTACGTTAATTGTGAAGCTAAGAATTTAATATTACGTTAATTGCGAAAGCCATATTTATTTATACAGTTGAACAATTATTGCTATAAATGGATGTTTGAAAAATTAGCCAACAACTTACCTGAAAATGAGAAAACAATCGTCGTGCGTTTCCTACTAACTTGCTATCACACTGCCATGTCACTTGATAACACTTAAACAAGGCCCAAGTTATCATGCTAACAATGAAGTAGTTATTAGGCAGTGAGTTACAGAGTCAGAGTCCTCTGACGGTAAGAGAGCTGGACGGACACTTAGACAGTTATAACGCTCATACAACTGTCCAAATGTCCGTCTATTGCCCGTCCCATCTTCATACAAAAATGTTGTTGTTTTTGTGTTTTTTTTGTAAATAATTTCAGTTTTGTTTGAAGTAAGAAGAAAAATAAGTCTTTTGGAAATGACCAAAAAATACTATTTTTGTATCCAATTTAAAAACAAAAAAATCGGCTTAGAAATATATAACTTGTAGTCAATTACATAGCATGGAAAGAGGCCTTCCCTGTGGGACGGACTATAACTATCTTGCCGTCGGTTAAAAAGTTTGTTTTCTTTAACGACACCACTAAAGTACATTGATTTATTAAGCATCGGCTTATCAGGCAGTGACATAATATAATAACAGTTCAAAGTATCTGCTAGGAGTTACGGCGGGATGTAGCCAAGTGGTAAAACGCTCGCTCGATGCGCGGTCAGTCTAGGATCGATCCCCGTCGGTGGGCCCATTGAGCGATTTCTCGTTCCAGCCAGTGCACCATGACTGGTATATCAAAGGCCCTGTCTGTGGGATGGTGCATATAAAAGATCCCTTGCTGCTTGCTAATCGAAAAGAGTAGCCTGTTAAGTGGCGACATCAGGTTTACTCCCTCAATATCTGTGTGGTCTTTAACCATATAACCGTAAATAAAATGTGTTGAGTGTGTCATTAAATAAAATATTTCCTTCCTTCCTTCATTAACTAGTTATTCTCTATATATTGGGAATTTTCAGAGCCACTTTCTTTTGGGAAGGGGCCTATGTTCGGACCCACAGAACACCTGGATACATCCTTGTAGTTGTACAAAGGGGGCTTAGAAACATATGGACATTGAGGCATGTTTTATTTAACGACGCACTCAACACATTTTATTTATGGTTATATGGCGTCGGACATATGGTTACGGTTAAGGACCACACAGGTATTGAGAGAGGAAACCCGCTGTCGCCACTTCATGGACTACACTTTTTCGATCACCAGCAAGGGATCTTTTATATGCACTATCCCACAAGCAGGATAGTACATAACAGTTTTTGTTACACCAGCCGTGGAGCACTGGCTGGAACGAGAAATAGCCCAATGGGTCCACCGACGGGGATCGATCCTGGACCGACCGCGCATCAAGCGTCCCGCCCCCATAAGCTCAGTAGGATCTGCCAAAATTATTCAACCTGGTACAATAATAGCCATAGTATTTACTATCCTCAGGGCTTGAACTTAAGAATTTGTCTCACGGCAATTTTGCAAAGAATTGCCATGGGAGAAACAGCCCACCGACTGCAATTTTGAGCTTGCCTATGGCAATTTGTTTTCTTAACAGTGACATTTGCAGCAAATAAACATGACTGAAAGGTTGTTTTGCTGTATGTAGACATATTTCAAATGTGTAAATGTTAAATATTGGTAGACACTGTACACCAGAGGCCTAATTCACAAAGGTCTCTTAGGCTCTGCTAGGCAACAAAGCATCCCCGTTGCAAATATTTTAGCATTGCACTGCGAGATCGCAAAGTTGCGAGAGTTTAGTGAATTAGGCCCCAGGTGTATACATTTTACCATTGTTGAGGATCTTTACTAATGGCACAAAAGTGCTGCCGGTGATGCTCTCTATATACAGCAGTTTATCTCTCAACGACGGCATTTGCAAGCTGGTGCCATCATTAAGTTTGAGCCCTCTATCCTGTTTGTAAGACTGCATATAAAAGGATTTCATGCTGCTAATAAAACAAAATGAAGAAGAAAAGTATCTCTGGGAATGGTGGCAACAGGTTTTCTGAATAATAAAAAAAGTTTGTTTTCTTTAACACCACCACTAGAGCAAATTGATTTATAAATCATCGGCTATTGGATGTCAGCATTTGATAATTTTGACATATAGTCTTAAGAGAGGAAACCCGCTACATTTTCCCATTGATAGCAAAGGATCCTTTATATGCACCATCCAAACAGACGGGACAGCACATACCACGACCTTTGATATATCAGCACTTCAAGTGTTCAGCCTCAGACATTGCCCCAAACATCAGTCAACGTGCACTGGCTGGAACGACACCACTAGAGCACATTGATCTATTTACCACTGGGCTACGTGCCGCCCATTTTTTTTCTGAATTATGGAAAGTTTAATACTGTGTCAAACAAAGGTTTCCTCTCTCATTACCGATGTCGGTCTTTGCCAGGAAAGGTGAGTAATTATTCCCGCTCCCCTCCACTCGCCTGCAAAGTTTTAGGAGTGCGCCAAATTGATCACCTTGCAAGAAACGTTTTAAGAAAATGTATTTGAAACTTTATGACCGGCCTCGGTGGCGTCATGGCAGGCCATCGGTCTACAGGCTGGTAGGTACTGGGTTCGGATCCCAATCGAGGCATGGGATTTTTAATCCAGATACCGACTCCAAACCCTGAGTGAGTGCTCCGCAAGGCTCAATGAGTAGGTGTAAACCACTTGCACCGACCAGTGATCCATAACGGGTTCAACAAAGGCCATGGTTTGTGCTATCCTGCCTGTGGGAAGCGCAAATAAAAGATCCCTTGCTGCTAATCGGAAGAGTAGCCCATGTAGTGGCGACAGCAGGTTTCCTCTCAAAATCTGTGTGGTCCTTAATCATATGTCTGACACCATATAACCGTAAATAAAATGTGTTGAGTGCGTCATTAAATAAAGCATTTCTTTCTTTCTTTCTTTGAAACTTTATATGAATGCTCGCCTAGCATCATGTAAGGAGAATGATCTTCAGCTCGCCTAGCATCATTTAAGGAGTGATCTTCAGCTCGCATGGCATCATTTAAGGAGAGCGATCTTCAGCTCGCCTGGCATCATGTAAGAAGAGTATCTTCAGCTTGCCTGGCATCATGTAAGAAGAGAGATCTTCAGCTCGCCTGGCATCATGTAAGAAGAGAGATCTTCAGCTCGCCTGGCATCATGTAAGAAGAGTGATCTTCAGCTCGCCTGGCATCATGTAAGAAGAGTGATCTTCAGCTCGCCTGGCATCATGTAAGAAGAGTGATCTTCAGCTCGCCTGGCATCATGTAAGAAGAGAGATCTTCAGCTCGCCAGGCATCATGTAAGAAGAGTGATCTTCAGCTCGCCTGGCATCATTCAAGGAGAGTGATCATCAGCTCGCCTGGCATCATGTAAGAAGAGAGATCTTCAGCTCGCCTGGCATCATGTAAGAAGAGTATCTTCAGCTCGCCTGGCATCATGTAAGAAGAGAGATCTTCAGCTCGCCTGGCATCATGTAAGAAGAGTGATCTTCAGCTCGCCTGGCATCATGTAAGAAGAGTGATCTTCAGCTCGCCTGGCATCATGTAAGAAGAGTGATCTTCAGCTCGCCTGGCATCATGTAAGAAGAGAGATCTTCAGCTCGCCAGGCATCATGTAAGAAGAGTGATCTTCAGCTCGCCTGGCATCATTCAAGGAGAGTGATCATCAGCTCGCCTGGCATCATGTAAGAAGAGAGATCTTCAGCTCGCCTGGCATCATGTAAGAAAAGTGATCTTCAGCTTGCCTGGCATCATGTAAGAAGAGTGATCTTCAGCTTGCCTGGCATCATGTAAGAAGAGAGATCTTCAGCTCGCCTGGCATCATGTAAGAAGAGAGATCTTCAGCTTGCCTAGCATCATGTAAGGAGAGTGATCTTCAGCTCACCAGGCATCATGTAAGGAGAGTGATCTTCAGCTCGCCTGGCATCATGTAAGAAGAGAGATCTTCAGCTCGCCTGGCATCATGTAAGAAGAGTGATCTTCAGCTCGCATGGCATCATGTAAGAAGAGTGATCTTCAGCTCGACTGGCATCATGTAAGAAGAGTGATCTTCAGCTCGCCTGGCATCATGTAAGAAGAGTGATCTTCAGCTCGCCTAGCATCATGTAAGGAAAGTGATCTTCAGCTCGCCTAGCATCATGTAAGAAGAGTTATCTTCAGCTCGCCTGGCATCATTCAAGGAGAGTGATCTTCAGCTCGCCTAGCATCATGTAAGAAGAGAGATCTTCAGCTCGCCTGGCATCATGTAAGAAGAGTGATCTTCAGCTCGCCTGGCATCATGTAAGAAGAGTGATCTTCAGCTCGCCTGGCATCATGTAAGAAGAGAGATCTTCAGCTCGCCTGGCATCATTCAAGGAGAGTGATCTTCAGCTCGCCTAGCATCATGTAAGAAGAGAGATCTTCAGCTCGCCTGGCATCATGTAAGAAGAGTGATCTTCAGCTCGCCTGGCATCATGTAAGAAGAGTGATCTTCAGCTCGCCTGGCATCATGTAAGGAGAGTGATCTTCAGCTCGCCTGGCATCATGTAAGAAGAGAGATCTTCAGCTCGCCAGGCATCATGTAAGAAGAGTGATCTTCAGCTCGCCTAGCATGATGTAAGGAGAGTGATCTTCAGCTCACCAGGCATCATGTAAGGAGAGTGATCTTCAGCTCACCTGGCATCATGTAAGAAGAGTGATCTTCATCTCGCCTAGCATTATGTAAGGAAAGTGATCTTCAGCTCGCCTAGCATCATGTAAGAAGAGAGATCTTCAGCTCGCCTGGCATCATTCAAGGAGAGTGATCTTCAGCTCGCCTAGTATCATGTAAGAAGAGTGATCTTCAGCTCGCCTGGCATCATTCAAGGAGAGTGATCTTCAGCTCGCCTAGCATCATGTAAGAAGAGTGATCTTCAGCTCGCCTGGCATCATTCAAGGAGAGTTAATCTTCAGCTCGCCTTGATTTTGCTCATGACAAAGACTGTGTGATGCATCGATGTATCATGATATCACTGCTGACAATACAATACATGATACCTTTGCTTGTGTATCGATTCCTATTTTGACCATGTATCGATTCCTATTTTAATTCTGTATCCTTCAAGGGAACAGTGAAGTGGACAGAGAACATGTGCCTTCTTATGTCAACATGTATGTCTATGGTATGGTGTTTCCATATTAAAACTGTTTAATCAGTGTAACCGACATCGATGGCGCAGTGCTTAAGCCATCAGACTACAAGCTGGTAGGTACAGGGTTCGCAACCTGGTACCAGCTCCAACCCAGAGTGAGTTCTTAAGGGCTCAATGGGTAGGTGTAAGACCACTACACCCTCTTCTCTTTAACTAATCACTAACCGCTAACTAACCCACTGTCCTGGACAGACAGCCCAGACAGCTGAGGTGTGTGCCCAGGACAGAATGCTTGAACCTTAATTGGATATAAGCATGAAATTAAGTTGAAATGAAATAATCAGTGTTTCACTTTTATCAGTTTTATTTATTTTCAAATTATTTTATCCAAGCTTAAATGTCTTGTTTTACAGAGAAAACACTGAATCAGATATCGTGATACGTATTGTATCGTGGGTTATGTATTGTGATACGTATCGTATCGTAGGTTGTGTATCATGGGCTATGTATCGTAATACGTATCATATTGCTGGGTATGTATCGTGATACATATCGTATTGCTGGTTATTTATCATGATACGTATCATATTGCTAGTTATCATGATATGTATCATATTGCTGGTTATGTATCGTGATACGTATCATATTGCTGGTTATTTATTGTGATATGTATCATATTGCTGGTTGTGTATCGTGATACGTATCGTATTGCTGGTTATTTATCGTGACATTTATTGTATTGTGGGCTGTGTATCGTCATACGTATTGTATTGTGGGCTATGTATCGTGATACGTATCGTATTGTGGGCTATGTATCGTGATACGTATCATATTGTGGGCTGTGTATCGCGATACGTATTGTATTGTGGGCTATGTATCGTGATACGTATCGTATTGTGGGCTATGTATCGTGATACGTATCATATTGTGGGCTGTGTATCGCGATACGTATCGTATTGTGGGCTGTGTATCGTCATACGTATCATATTGTGGGCTGTGTATCGTGATACGTATGGTATTGTGGGCCGTGTATCGTGAGGTAGGTGCATCATGACACCCTAGTGTGTGTGTTGCTTAACTATATGTCTGGCACAACATAACCGTAAATAAAAAAATTAAAAATTTGGTATGAGATTAAATAAAACATTTCTTTCTTCCTTTCTAGTACAATTAAACTGTCTAACCTGAAATGGACTGTAACAGTTATGCTGTAATATGCAACATCCAGTGTATCACATCAACACTATGGTTTTAACACTGTTAATACAAATCTGCTGATCACAAATAAAACACAGTACCTTTCTATAATATATATATTATATATATTAATTATTGTACATTATTCTTGACACAGGACATAAAACAGTCATTGTAATTTATAACTTTTGCTACATTATATAGTTGCCATGGCAACCTAATTACAGGTAGAAAATGAAAAAACCCAACAATCAACCTCTAACCACCCTCGACACAGGACATATAACTTGTTCTTGTAGCTTATAACATTTGCTACATTATATAGTTGCCATGGCAACCTAATTAGAGTTAGAAAGTTTAAAACAACAACAAAATACTCCCCAAAATAATATCCCGCAAGAAAACACAAAAAACAACCCAAACAAAAACACAACAATTATAAAATGTGTTTTCTTCTGTACACAAAATACTTCATATTCAAAATATTTGTTTTTAAAAAATGTGACCTATTAACCCAGTTTTTATATTGTACAGTGAAAGCTCTCAAAACTGGACCCCCCCCCCGTAACAGTATGTGATAAAGGCATACACAAAATTTCAGCTCAATATCACAAGGCCGTGTGAGAATGTGTTCTTGAAACAAATGTTCACATCTTCTAAGTTCAAGGGCCATAACTCTGTACAAAAAAACAGTAAATCACAATAAAAGTCACACTTGATCTGTAACAGTACGTGATAAAGGTATACACAAAATTTCAGTTCAATATCTCAAGGCATTGTGTAAAAATAGGAAAACTATATGTGGTACAGACAGATGAATGGACAGAGGGACGGAGATGAAACCTATAGTCCCCTCTGGTTGGATTGGTAAGGGACTAATAACAGAACAGAACCTTTCTAAAATGGAAACCCTTTAAAACAAGACTTTTACTTGGTCCCACTGGTGTCCAGTTTAGAGGGCTATCACTGTGTGTATAAAATAACTCTTGGGTTTTTTCCTTCTTTTTTTAAAAATTCAGTACAATATTTCCCCACAAAAAAATTGCTCTTTTGTAAGGTTAATTTTGTCATTGAAATGATTTTACAAAACAGCTTTACAAACTGAATACAGCAAACTTATGGCAGTGCTTATTAATCCTGATGCCCCGCTTTTTAGGATGCAATGTAATTCCCTGAGATTTCATTGGTTCCACCCCCACTACATGTTCTGTGCAGGCTGTCTGTCAGACAATCTAATTAAAATTAGCTCCACTATTACATCTAACAGCAGCCCATTGGAGCTCATGTCCAGTTGACCTTTCATTTATACTAGTATACAATCCAGAGTTTATTACTGCACTTTCCCCCTGTTTTTTCAATGCTGAAATAGACCAACAAGTTCGCCTATTGCATAAATAGTCTCGCCTGATATTTTTAGAATTTGTATGCTCCCGAATAACTCTATAAAAGGCGAAGTGTAATTGGTCGATATTTAAATTGTTATGTATAGATGAAATGTCACCTGGACATGGGAGTCCACGCAATGCTGTTAGATCTACTGGTAGACCCAGTAGAGCTAATTTTAATCAGATTGTCTGTCGGATAATAATCTGAGGGTACGTAATAAAAACAAAACAGACCATAACTGCCCCTACTAGGTGGTTATGGGTTTGAAATCTTTTGAAATTCAACACTACATCTCCTGTACTTTGATGACAAATTTTAAACAACTATTCTCTTACTAATACAGTAAAGTACACTTATAATGAACATGATTAGAACGAACTGATCGTAAAGTCCCGTTTTATCTCCCTATAAATTAATAACCAACTTATGCAAAGGTTTACAACCAACTACATGTATATGGTACACAGTATAACTACACTTGTTTACAGTCACGCAGTTCTGAAATTGAACATAGAAAGTTTATGAAATTATTCAGTTCCACCCTATAGTGCATGTTCTTTTGGTAATGTGAAGAGTCTAGGGTGGCTCAAGACTCTATCTGGACGTGATGCCCTGTTAAAGGTCGAAATTTGGAGATCAGCTCAATATTCAGATTAGACCCACAATTCTGAAACTGAACATAGAATGTTTATCATATGATAAACAGGTGTTCAGCGGCGCACACCCAACCCATATATAGCAAACACGGGGTGGCTCAGGGGCAACTTCCCAAGTAACGACCCATCACTATATATGGCACACAATGTAAAATCAAGCTACCCACAATTCTGAAACTAAACATAGAATGTTTATCATATGGTCGAAATTTGGAGATCAGCTCAATATTCAGATTAGACCCACAATTCTGAAACTAAACATAGAATGTTTATCATATGATAAACAAGTGTTCAGCAGTGCATATCCAACCCATATATAACAAACACGGGGTGGCTCAGGGGCAACTTTCAAGGTAATGCCCCATTCACATACAGTACTGCTGTGTCCGGTTTAGAGGGGTTTCACTATACTGCTATAACAAACTAAGAAACATGGTCCCTTCCGGTTCGTTTTAAAGAGTACTTTACTGTATTATAATCTTTGTAAAAATTATAAAAATGTATCCATTAATTATCAGGGTTTTAGGGCTATGTAATTGTATCCTTCATACCCTCAGGCAACCCTGCTGTTTTTCTCAGCAAGTCCATTTACATTCGATTTACTTATCAAGCTGAAAAAATTTATTATTAAGTGGGGTGGGGAGGGAGACTCTTAGGAAATAGGGAAGCAAAGACTATCAAAAAGTACATATAATATGTATGATTTTAAAAAAATAATATACAAGAGGACATTTTCTGGCATTTCAGAATATTTACCAAGGGACAATCTTGGATTTTGAAAACGTCAATACTCAACATTTTATAAATATACATTTATCTGCAAAGGAAAATTTATTTTATTAATCATCCATTAAGCAATGGTGTAAGCGTGTCTATTTTGGGCAAACGCTCAATTTCCTGGGAAATGTGTGTAGACAGGTATTCTTATATGTCTATTAAAGACAACATGTTTAAAACACACCCAACACGTATTTATCATAAGTATGTCTATTTTGGGAATACTCTTGTGTCCTGGAAAACGAGTGCAAAGATAGGTATTCTTATAAGTCTTATAGGTCTATTAAATACAACCGGCCAAATTTACGAAGCCTGTTTTTCTTAAACGTAGTTACATGCGTGTAAGACACATACAGAACTTCACATACGTTGTTTTCGCTTCATATTTATTGCACGAGTTTATTTTGTGCAAGAATATATACCACTAGACCGCATAGCAGTCGAGTGGTATGTTCTTTCACAAAACAAACGAGTACAATAAACAGGAAGTGAAAACAACGCATGTGAAGTTCTGTATGTGTGATACAGGATAAATTTATTTCATGGTTTCAAAAGGCCTTTATCATTATAGTAAGATTGAATAGGTATGTAATAAATAAATAGTCTGTAAATTCGGCCCAATTTATTTAGAACACACCCAACATCTATTTATCATAAGCATGCCTATTTGGGGCATTATACTCAGTTTCCTGGGAAATGTGTAGTTACTTCTGGCATTGTTAAGAGGCACTTGTAACCATCTACTATGCACCCCTACTACCGGCGGTCGTTAGTTAGTGCCGTGGGTCAGACCAGCTTTATTAGCGGCAAAGGACGAGGATGCCAGGTGGGTGCAGGGATATACACAGAGACTGCACCCGTGGAGGAAGTTGAGACAGGTAGGCGATGGTGTGGACAGCTCAGAAGACAGAGTCGGAGGAAATTGACAAAAAGGGTCGAAACAGATTGAAATCGTGGGAGAAATTGGATTTTTTTTTTTTTATATTAAGATAATAAGAATGATAGGCAGAGGGTGATAGATGAGAAAGATGAATGAATGTGTGAGCCAGCTTTGACAGGATTTGAATCACTGTCATCAGCTTGATTGTCCAGCAGCTTATCCACTAGACCACGGAGCTCACAAATCATAAAATATTAGCAAACTTAAAATTTAGCGAAATCCAAATAAGTGACATATTAGCAACAAAGAACTTTAGCGAGGTTGTCATATCAGAAACTAAAAAACTACCGTAATACGCTTAAGTTGTTGGATCAGCTGAAATAATGTTTTTGGACGAATCTTGACATTATGCAGCTTACAGACATCATGGATTTAGTAGAAAATTGCAGTAATGTGCATGCTAACTAACTAGTTGTTTCCTGTTCTTTTCGTTCAATCAATACAGCATGTAACCATTGTTGTGCCTTCAGTTAATCACAGACAAAACAATCGCACAAATTGTTTTTAGAAGTCTGTTGTATGTCTCTTTAAATTTAGCGTGTGAAATATTAGCGCCTTGTATGGCCTTGCTAAGTTAGCTAAGATTTTGTGCTTGCTAACATTTTCTGATTTACAGCATATTCTGAAACAGAAATTGTATTGAATTACATGGAGAAATTAATGGTAGCAATCAACCTAAATGAATAAACAAGGGAAATAACTATATTTAATTTGTCACTACTATAGTTATGTCCCTTATTTTTACCAACCAACCATCATTTCTGGTTTAAAGTTGCAATCACTGGTAACCATCTTACATAGCTATTTACTACAAAAAAGGTTTCTTTTGTTTAACAACACCACTAGAGTACACTGATTTATTAGTCATTGGCTATTGGATGTCAAACTTTTGATAATTTCGACATATAGTCTTCGAAAAAAAACCCGCTACATTTTTTCCATTAGCAGCAAGGGACATTTTATATGCACCATTGCACAAGACTGGGTAGCACATACCACAACCTTTGATATACCAGTCGTGGTGCACTGGCTGGAATGAGAAATAGTCCAATGGGCTCAATGACGAAGATCGATTAGCTATTTACTAATGACAACACGTCTACACTTTTAATTTGTGTGTCTTTGCTATTGGAGTAACAGACCCTAGATTTTAAACATTACAACATATTTTTCACTATTAGAGCCATTTCTGATAACTGATATTAGATATTACTTGAATTTTATTGTTTATAGTATGCATTTTCATACATCCAAATCATCCTGGTGTTTGTAATACAAAAAAATGCATGTTTGTAATACAAAAAAATGCATGTAAAAAGAAAGTATTTTTTCCTATTTTAAAAAAAAAAAAAAAGCTCTATGGAGACAAACTCAGGTCCATTTAAAAAAAAAAAAAAAAATGGGGGGGGGGGGGGGGGGGGGGGGAGAGAGAGAGGAGAGAAGATGTTGCCCAGTGGGTACAGTGCCCACTTAATGCACAGTCGGTCTGGGATCGATCTCCATTGGTGGGCCCATTGGGATATTTCTTGTTCCAGCCAGTACACCACAACTGGTATATCAAAAAGTTTGTTTTGTTTAACAACACCACTGGAGCACTGGTATATCAAAGGCCATGGTATGTGCTACCTCATTTGTGGGATGGAGCCTATAAAAGATCTCTTGCTACTAATAGCGGGTTTCCTCTCTAACACTATATGTCAACATTACCAAATGTTTAACATACAATAGCCAATAATTAATAAATCAATGTGCTCTAGTGGATATAGGATACATCAAACAATAAATTATAATTTCACTCTGCATGGAGCAATTAAATTCTTCACTAGAGGTAGGCATTGCAATTGGATTATATCTTGACCAATATTTTATTTTATTTTTTAAAGCAAAAGTGAAATTATTTATGTAAAGACTGAGTGGAGACTGGGACAGGGTATAGAGTAGATACACAATCACACTGACTTCACTTGATCTATGTACAATAAAATTCCATTCTAAAGAGGAAGGAAGGAAATGTTTTGATTTAACGACACACTCAACACATTTTATTTATGGTTATATGGCGTCGGACATATGGTTAAGGACCACACAGATAATGAGGGAGGAAACCCGCTGTCGCCACTTCATGGGCTACTCTTTTTAGATTTGCAGCAAGGGATCATTTATATGCACCATCCCATAAGATAGGATAGCACATACCACGGCCTTGATATACCAATCGTGGTGCACTGGCTGGAACGAGAAATAGCCCAATGGGCCCACCGACGGGGATCGATCCCAAACCGACCGTGCATCAAGCGAGTGCTTTACCAATGGGCTATGTCTCGACCCCATTCTCAAGAGGACAATTTTTAGGTCCACTTTCCATTAATGTGGTTTTGTGCGTGAGTTCATTGATACAATGCATTTACATAAGACCTTTTACATATACGTGATTCCGTGCGTGAGCATTCAGCGCGCTGTAAACAAACCAAAAAAGTCGATCGATGAGTGATTTTTCCACGCACAAGTTTTTTCAGTGCGGTGACATAACAATGTGAACCATTTACTTTCGGCTTAAAGTACACTCTGACAACGTAAAATTTTGTATAGTATTCCGTTTGCAGAAACACAGATATGAAAAAGCACATTTCTGCTAGTGGAATACGCGTACGATAAAACGTGTGAAATCGCGTTAATGGTAAGCGAGGCTAAGGATTTTTAAAGACATTTCTGCTATCATAATCTATAATTCAATAATATTGGATTGTCAAGACGTGGATCACCTCTCTTTTTATGTTATTTGTAATGGACATTTAAAAAAAAGAAAGAAGCCCAATTCATAATTCCATGACTTTTCCGGCCTATAAACTAACATTCGGCAAATTCCATGACTTTTCAGGATTTCAATGACCGGTATGAACCGTGATATATAAACGATAAAAAAAAAAAAAAAACACACACAAAAAATAACATCAGTAACAATATATAATATACATACACAATAATGTTCAATGACATTCCATAACCCACCTGAAAATTCCATGACGTTTCTGGCCTGAAAACTGACATTTGGCAAAATTCCTTTCCATGACCAGTATGAACCGTAATAATATATAAACGATTACAAAAAAACTTTTAAAAAACCTAACATCAGTAACAACATATATGTACACACACACAACTTAAAACCATGATTAACATTTGACAACAATACGAAACCACACACACACTAGTCTCTCTCACTATAAAAAAAACTAACATCAGTAACATCATATATATACACACACACACACAACTTAAAACCATGATTAACATTTAACAGTACAAAACCACACACACACTAATCTAACTATATAAAAAAACTAACCTCAGTAACAACATATATATATATATATATACACACACACACACACCTTAAAACCATGGTTAACATTTAACAATGTAAAACCACACACACACTAATCTAACTATAAAAAGAACCAACCTCAGTAAAAACATGACGGTCATAATAAAGAGCCACTTTCGGAATACTAAAAGCAAAACCTATTAGCTCTCCTCACTATTTCAATTAGAACAACCATCAAAATTGCACCAAATTTCCTTCATGTAAACGCGCACCTCATCCTCTTTGACATAATCCTATGGGACTTTCAAAATTCCATAGCACCAATTACACCCCGCCTGTCACCAACACTGGACTGCTGGTGCTCCCTTGCACTTGTCAGTGCAAGCGTCCCTTCTCTAACCCTCCCCCAACTCTTTCCTGTCCTGGACAGAGGGAACCGGCCAAGGCCGGTCCCTGTGACCAGGATAGGCGTGTGCTACAACAGCTTGCTCTGAATGTGCACGTAAATCTTTTTCTCTCGTTCGTTCGTAACAACATATATATGAAACACACACACACAACAACTTAAAACCATGATTAACATTTAACAATACGAAACCACACACACACACTAATCTCTCTCCACTTTTTTCCTTCTGCCCCTGGCAACCGACTGTCTTTTGGGAACACCCCCCTGGCAGCACTTGTCATTGGGAATGTAACAGTCAATGTAGGAGTTATCTAGATTGATCATCTGTTTCTGTATCCGTGTACTGCTTTCCCGGTCTTCGACGGGGGTCCTCGGTTCGAATCTCAGCAACAGCGGCACCGACAGTCGGTAGCGGAACTTCATCAGCATCGTCACGAGCAGCAGCAGCACCGACATCATCATGATGACCGGCTGCCACTGCACGGGAATTTCCTGGAAAAACATGCGCATGCTGCGACCAAGTCCGGAAAACAGCTGCTCCATAGGGTGAAGGATACATCGGGACGCAGCCGAAGACAGGACCTGAAAGTGAAATAATTATTTTAAACAAAAAAGTTGGTTTTGTTTAACGACATCACTAGAGCACATTGATTAATTAATCATCGGCTATTGGATGTCAAACATTTGGTACTTCTGAAATATAGTCTTACAATAGAGAGGAAACCCACTTAATGTTTTTTCCATTAGTAGCAAGGGATCTTTTATATGCACCATGCCACAGACAGGATAGCACATAGCACGATCTTTGATATACCAGACGTGGTGTACTGGCTGGAATGAGAAATAGCCCAACAGGCCCACCAACGGGGATTGATCCCAAACCGACTGCACATCAAGCGAGTGCTTTACCATCGGGCTGCAGCATGCCCCTTATTTAAAACAACACCCCAGCACAGGGCATGAAATTAAAGAGTTTGTCATGCACAGCATTTTGTTTTTGAACTGACTTGGGTGAAAGGGCCCACTTAGAGCAATTTTGAGCCTGGCACTGGCAATTTTTTTTTTAATGTCTTTTGCAGCAAATAAATATGATTAAAAGGTTATTTTGTTGTATGTAGACTATTGCAGATGTACAAATGGTTACATACTGGCAGATAATGTACTACACCAGATATATTCCTGGATATACCGGTCGTAGTGCACTGGATGGAACAAGAAATAACTCAATGGGCCCACCAATGGGAATCGATTCCAAACTGACCGAGCATCAAGCAAGTGCTTTACTATTGGGCTACATCCTGCCCTGTGACATTTAAAAATGCCATGACTGTCCATGATTTCCTTTACCCATATGAACCCTGTCAAAGAAGGGTGGACCCTGGTGTGTGTTTGGGGGTGGGGATGTGGGGTGTGTGTGTGGGCTTTGTAGACATGTACCTACCATGAGAGGTGTGAGCTCCCAGAGCGGGTCCACAAGGAGGTAGTAGTAGTACTTCCCACAGGGGTCGTCGTCGCTCCACGAGAAGTGATGCTGGGACCACGCCCGCAGACTCTGGAATATCCCCATCCCTCCGGGGAAACACTCCTGGGGTTCACCCTGGGGAAACAAAAGTTTGTTTTATTTAACGACACCACTAGAGCACATTGCCCTGAGGAAACAGTTGATAGAAAGGCATGCTTGTTTAATCAAAGGAAAGAAAAGTTTGTTTAATCAAAAGAAACAAATGTTTGTTAATGACACATCAGCTTTTTAGAAGTATGGTTAACGTACGTACACAAGGAGAGACTGAAAGCGAGAGAGAGAGAGAGAGAGACAGAGAGAGAGAGAGAGAGAGAGAGAGAGAGAGAGAGAGAGAGAGAGAGAGAGAGAGAGAGAGAGAGAGAGAGCGTGTGTGAGAGAGAGAAAGAAAGAAGGACCTAGAAAGAGATACAGGTAGAGACAGAAAGAAAGAGAAATAGAGGAGAAAAATAGAGGCAGAGATAGAGAAACAGAGAGAGAGAGAGAGAGAGAGAGAGAGAGAGAGAGAGAGAGAGAGAGAGAGAGAGAGAGAGAGAGAGAGAGAGAGAGAGAGGTGTACAGCCTGATACCACCACTTTTTAAAGCTGTTCCTTCTTAAAAGCAGCAAATCATCTTTGATATGCATTTTCCGATTGACAGAACCATACCAGGGCCCCGTTCCATGAAGCAAACTCAGCACTAAGATCACCTTAAGTGCATAACTATATCATGTCAACACAGTGAACTTAGTGCTAAGATCGTTTCGTGGAACAGGGCCCAGGGATTTGCCCAGGATTGGTTGCCATGGTCCCATGTCTGATGAGAGGATTGGGAAAATTAGCGCAAGTAAATCATACTTGGGATATGTTTTCAGGCCACTGAATGATGCAGTACACCAACTGTGTTAAATGCATTTATAACCAGACATATAATTAAATACATATATTGGGAATTTCCAACATAGAAATTGGGAATTTTCAGTGACACTTTCTTTCGCGATGAGGCCTATGTTTGAATGGTAACCAGTCAATTCGTACCATAGTCATTTCGTACCCAATTTTACCATTTTGTACCCTGGTCATTTCGTACCATAGTTATTTGGTCAATTCGTACCATAGTCATTTCATACCATGGTTATTTTGTACCATATCTGTTTGGTCATTTCGTACCTCAATCATTTATTGTGCAGCTTAGTTGACTGATAGTAAAATATCGAATTACTGATTTAAAAAATAAACATTAGGCTAATGCAGCTATATTGAATCCCCACCCTTAAGAAAGAAAGAAACAAACAAATAACAAGAAAAAGATGATATATTACTTTTATCTTCAAACGTTTCCATCCATCATTATATTAATTACCAACTTGCACTTTGTGTTAGAATAACATATCAAGATCTTCTAAGACAAGCTGATCTCAGAAAAACCTTAATTACCCACGAAGAGTCTCGTATCATATGAAATGATCATCAGTGGCAACATACATAATATTATGTTCATTTAAACCTTTGCTCACTTTACAAGGTATATTTACACGTCAACGTTTATTCGACAACAATAGAAGAAGTGGCATACCGTAACAAAAATAAGATACAGAGTACGAAATGGCTATGGTACGAAATGGCCATAAACTACGGTACGAAATGGATGGTACAAAATGACTTTGGTACAAAATGACTAGTAACCATTCGAACCCAGAGAACACCTGGATAAATCCCTGATTACATATATGGCTATTAATGGACCGGTCTAAGGCTCAAAACTGATATGGAATAGGCAGCAAAATAGTGGGCAATTAAACATAACTTGTTCAAGGCCTTTTCGTTATTTATTTTTTCAGAAAGATTTCAAATGATTTTTGTTTTTCAAATATCAAAATGTGCATTATGTATACAGTTTACAGTATCTGTTGATAGTGAAAACTCACGAGATTTTTTCTTTAACGACACCAATAGAACACACTGATTTATTAATCACTGGCTACTGGAGGTCAATCATTTGGTAATTCAGATGTATAGTCTTAGAGAGAAAACCTGCTACATTTTCCCATTAGTATCAGGGGATCTTTCATATGCACCGGCCCACAGACAGGATAGCACATGCCAGTGTGTTTAATATGACAACTGTGGTGTACTGGCTGGTACTAGAAATAGCCCAATGGGCCCACCTATGGGGATCAATTCTAGACCGACCACCACACCAAGTGAGTGCTTTACCACTGAGCTACACCCCGACCTGAAAACTCATGAGAGTATTAACACTATAAATCTGTTTCTGAATCAAATAATTAGTAAAAAGTAAATTAGAAGATAGGAACTGAATTTACTGGGCTACTGTCCCACCCCCAGAAAGAAAACGTTTAATAAAAAGATGTTTTAAGTAATGACAGCGAAAACTTGCAAGTACATTAACAGAACCGTAAACATGTTTGCATTAATTTTTACACTAATAAAAGGTATTCATTTAAGTTTGATTTGTGTGATGACACCACTAGGGCACATTGATTAATTAATCATCGGCTATTGGATGTCAAACATTTGGTAATTCTGACATGTATATGAAACCTGCTAGATTTTTCCTATTTTATACATGCACTTTCCCACAGACAGAAAAGCACATACATATACCACAGCCTTTGACCAGTCGTGGTGCACTGGTTGGAATGAGAAAACCCCCATAAATCAGCTGAATAGATCCACCGAGGTGATTTGATCCTGCGATGCACTCAACTGACTGAGCTAAATCACACCCCTAAAAAATATTCTATGATGGAAAAGAAAAAAGAAAGAAAGGAATGTTTTATTTAACGACACACTCAACACATTTTATTTACGGTTATATGGCATCGGACATATGGTTAAGGACCAAACAGATTTTGAGAGGAAACCCGCTGTCGCTACTTCACGGGCTACTCTTTCCGATTAGCAGCAAGGGATCTTTTATTTGCGCTTCCCACAGGCAGGATAGCACAAACCATGGCCTTTGTTGAACCAGTTATGGATTCCTGGTCGGTGCAAGTGGTTTACACCTACCCATTGAGCCTTGCGGAGCACTCACTCAGGGTTTGGAGTCAGTATCTGGATTAAAAATCCCATGCCTTGACTGGGATCTGAACCCAGTACCTACCAGCCTGTAGACCGATGGCCTAACCACTATGCCACCGAGGCCGGTCATGATGGAAAGGAAGATAAAAGATGTTAAATAATGGAAAGTGGGACGACGTCTTAAAAAACCCTAAATTCTTACAGCTGTAGTCTTGGCTGCCCGCACTGAGACCTCTTTCTGATAAAGTCGAGCAAACTCCCACGGAATACTTATTAACGTCAACAGCGTGAAAGCCAGCCCGGCGATACGCCAAAACGTCCAAGTGCTGTGCCGATCAAATGAATGTGTTTTCGACTGAAAACCATTCTCTCTCCGAATCTTCTGCACCGTCTTCGTCGAGGACACTGCAACTACTACATCGTCGTCGACCAAGCCCTGCCATTTATACAGATTGCAAAGAATTACGCACATCACTATTACTGCGACAATAGACAAACGGATAATAAATTCTCTGAGGTCGGAGTCACGTGCTATTTCTGCAAGCCAGTAATTAATGTCTTCGGGAAGGTTTACAGTGAGAATGATGAGACATATCGCAACAATGTTTTTGTCACAGAGTTGCGACCGATAGTGCTGTGCAGTGATCACTGGGGTCTCAGAGCCGAACATGCGGTGGAAAAACCGTAGGACGGACTGTGAAAATGTAGTGAGTGATTCTTGTGACGAGCAGTGCAATTTGTCTGAAAAAAAGAAAGAAAAGAAAAAGAAATAAAGCAACCCCTACAATTAAGAAAATGTCCATGGCAAAACAAAACATGCATTTTAAATAAATCTGAATATAGTCCAAAGCAAAAGAATTCCATGGAGAATTAAAAACTCCACAGCATTGCGAATTACTGCAGGCAAATGCAGGGTTGTAAATGCAAAAATATTTAATATTGCACTTAAGATTTTGAAGCAATCACTGTTTTATTGAACGACTTCACAAAATTATTTCAATGTGCGATGAGCTATTCCAATATTATTCAAAGGGGTTGGGTCAGTGGGTATTTTTATCATTACCAATTCGCCAAAAAATGTGAAAACTGTATGCCATTTGTATGTGTATCTATCTAGTGAAAAAATAATTCTGTTTTGCTATGTACATGTAAATTTATGTTACTTGAATTTGGCTACAGATATATTCTGATCAAATTTGCCAAATTGGTTTAAATTTTTGGCATCCAGCTTAAACCATATACATTTTATACTATGTAACAAAATTACAAATTATTTCAAAACTTTTGTAGATCAATTGAAAACATGTATATATATATTATTATATAATGTATTATTGTATAATGTACATACATACAATAATTATAAATATATATCTAGTGCATCTGTGAAAATAAATCAGGCCAAACAGGCACATAACTTACAGCCCATATGCAATAATGAATAAATTAATAAATATTACTTATCAAAATTGTGAAAACAAAATGTTCCGTGAGAATGTCGTTCAGAAAAGCATAAAATTGATAAATGGAAAGCAGACCACATTTGTTCTGTCGTGTGTTACTTGTTTTGTGCCCTAACACCCTACCCATCTTCTTACAACATGCAACAGAAAACTGACATTGACTGACACATAAACACTAAAAGGTTACATATTATGATCAATATCGCACATAATAATAATAATAATAATGATAAATTAATGCGTCCGTGTAAAATATACCAAAAAGATCTAGGCTTTTATTTTGTTTGCAATACTGATTTAAGATGACGAAGATCAAAATGACTAAAATAGTAAAAATGACATTTGTCGATTTGACAGCAGGCCATAAATTCAATAATTTGGGACAAATCAATTTCGGTCGAGTCACAAAACGCCTGTTACGGCTTCTCTTAACTGGAACAGCGACTGGATATTATGACAGCATATTTTCTAATGATCTTACCTATTTTGTTTCGTATATATAAAAACATTAGACTAAATAAAAGGATAGGGAGAATAAATATCCATATTCTTCTGCTCGCTTTTATTTTTGCCGCCATTGTCGTTGTCGTTTCGTTGTCTTTCCTCCTTCATTTGAACAGCATCTAAATGGATTGGAGATTACCGGACGTTATATAACGAGGTTATATGACATAGTTCTATCAATAGATGCCTCGCCTGGGGTGCTTAGGTCGTAGGGTCGAACCTCTTAGGCGGAACCAGTGCGCCTTTCCCTATCCCAACCAATGTCCGACGACTGGTATATCAAAGTGTGTGGTATGTGCTGCCCTGTCTGTGGGAAATTGAAAATTAAGAAATATTTGTGATCATTATGCAAGTTTGTTATTTATTTTTAAAAAAGAAGTTTGTTTTGTTTAACGACACCACTAGAGCACATTGATTTATTAACCATGGGCTACTGGATGTCAAACATTTGATAATTTAGACAGACAGTCTTGGAGAGGAAACCTGCTACATTTTTCCATTAGTAGCAAGGGATCTTTTATATGCACCATCCCACAGACAGGATATCACATACCACGACCTTTGATATACCAGTCATGGTGCACTGGCTGGAAGTAGAAATAGCCCAATGGGCTCACCGACGGGGATTGATCCCAAACCGACCTCCCATCAAGTGGTTGCTTTACCACTGGGCTACATCCCACCCTGATAAAAGATCTCTTCCAGCTAATGATAAAAAACGGAGGGTTTACTCTGAAGGCTAAATGTTAAAATTACAAACAATATTACATGCTCTAGTTCAGTTGTTAAATAAAAGATCTCTTCCTGCTAATGATAAAAAACAGAGGGTTTACTCTGAAGGCTAAATGATAAAATTACAAACAATATTACATGCTCTTGTTCAGTTGTTAAATAAAAGATCTCTTCCTGCTAATGATAAAAAACGGAGGGTTTACTCTGAAGGCTAAATGTTAAAATTACAAACAATATTACATGCTCTAGTTCAGTTGTTAAATAAAAGATCTCTTCCTGCTAATGATAAAAAACGGAAGGTTTACTCTGAAGGCTAAATGTTAAAATTACAAACACTATTACATGCTCTAGTTCAGTTGTTAAATAAAAGATCTCTTCCTGCTAATGATAAAAAACGGAGGGTTTACTCTGAAGGCTAAATGTTAAAATTACAAACAATATTACATGCTCTTGTTCAGTTGTTAAATAAAAGATCTCTTCCTGCTAATGATAAAAAAACAGAGGGTTTACTCTGAAGGCTAAATGTTAAAATTACAAACAATATTACATGCTCTAGTTCAGTTGTTAAATAAAAGATCTCTTCCTGCTAATGATAAAAAACGGAGGGTTTACTCTGAAGGCTAAATGTTAAAATTACAAACAATATTACATGCTCTAGTTCAGTTGTTAAATAAAAGATCTCTTCCTGCTAATGATAAAAAACGGAGGGTTTACTCTGAAGGCTAAATGTTAAAATTACAAACAATATTACATGCTCTAGTTCAGTTGTTAAATAAAAGATCTCTTCCTGCTAATGATAAAAAACAGAGGGTTTACTCTGAAGGCTAAATGATAAAATTACAAACAATATTACATGCTCTTGTTCAGTTGTTAAATAAAAGATCTCTTCCCGCTAATGATAAAAAACGGAGGGTTTACTCTGAAGGCTAAATGTTAAAATTACAAACAATATTACATGCTCTAGTTCAGTTGTTAAATAAAAGATCTCTCCCTGATAATGATAAAAAACGGAGGGTTTACTCTGAAGGCTAAATGTTAAAATTACAAACAATATTACATGCTCTAGTTCAGTTGTTAAATAAAAGATCTCTTCCTGCTAATGATAAAAAAACGGAGGGTTTACTCTGAAAGCTAAATGTTAAAATTACAAACAATATTACATGCTCTAGTTCAGTTGTTAAATAAAAGATCTCTTCCTGCTAATGATAAAAAAAACGGAGGGTTTACTCTGAAGGCTAAATGTTAAAATTACAAACAATATTACATGCTCTAGTTCAGTTGTTAAATAAAAGATCTCTTCCTGCTAATGATAAAAAAACCGGAGGGTTTACTCTGAAGGCTAAATGTTAAAATTACAAACAATATTACATGCTCTAGTTCAGTTGTTAAATAAAAGATCTCTTCCAGCTAATGATAAAAAACGGAGGGTTTACTCTGAAGGCTAAATGTTAAAATTACAAACAATATTACATGCTCTAGTTCAGTTGTTAAATAAAAGATCTCTTCCAGCTAATGATAAAAAACGGAGGGTTTACTCTGAAGGCTAAATGTTAAAATTACAAACAATATTACATGCTCTAGTTCAGTTGTTAAATAAAAGATCTCTTCCAGCTAATGATAAAAAAACGGAGGGTTTACTCTGAAGGCTAAATGTTAAAATTACAGACAATATTACATGCTCTAGTTCAGTTGTTAAATAAAAGATCTCTTCCTGCTAATGATAAAAAACGGAGGGTTTACTCTGAAGGCTAAATGTTAAAATTACAAACAATATTACATGCTCTAGTTCAGTTGTTAAATAAAAGATCTCTTCCAGCTAATGATAAAAAACGGAGGGCTTACTCTGAAGGCTAAATGTTAAAATTACAAACAATATTACATGCTCTAGTTCAGTTGTTAAATAAAAGATCTCTTCCAGCTAATGATAAAAAACGGAGGGTTTACTCTGAAGGCTAAATGTTAAAATTAAAAACAATATTACATGCTCTAGTTCAGTTGTTAAATAAAAGATCTCTTCCTGCTAATGATAAAAAACGGAGGGTTTACTCTGAAGGCTAAATGTTAAAATTACAAACAATATTACATGCTCTAGTTCAGTTGTTAAATAAAAGATCTCTTCCAGCTAATGATAAAAAAACGGAGGGTTTACTCTGAAGGCTAAATGTTAAAATTACAAACAATATTACATGCTCTAGTTCAGTTGTTAAACAAAACAAACTTTGAATATGACCTTTTAAAGGGGCATTCTGAAATTTACATAATGACCTAAAATATTTATTAACTTTTCTGGTGAAATGTAAATATTGCCATGACTGGTATATCGAAGGCTGAGGTATGTACTGTCCTGTCTGTAGGAAAGTGCATTATAAATGATTCCTTATTGCTAATGAAAAAAAAGAAAGGTGTTTTTTCTGAAGGTTAAAATTTAATGTCAGAATTACTAAATGTTTGACATCCTATAATTGATGATTAATACTATTGGGCTATTTCTCATTCCAGCCAGTGCACCACGACTGGTACATCAAAGGCCATGGTATGTGCTATCCGGTCTATGGAATGGTGCATATAAAAGATCCCTTGCTACTAATGGAAAAATGTAGCAGGTTTTCTCTCTAAGACTATATGTCAAAATTAACAAATGTTTGACATCCAATAGCCGATGATTAACAAATCAAGGTGCTCAAATGGTGTTGTTAAATAAAACAAACTTGCATAATGAAAGATTGAAAGAAATGTTTTATTTAACGATGCACTCAACACATTTTATTTATGGTTATATGGCGTCAGACATATGGTTAAGGACCACACAGATTTTGAGAGGAAACCCACTGTCGCCACTACATGGGCTACTCTTTCCGATTAGCAGCAAGGGATCTTTTATTTGCGCTTCCCACAGGCAGGATAGCACAAACCATGGCCTTTGTTGAACCAGTTATGGATCACTGGTCGGTGCAAGTGGTTTACACCTACCCATTGAGTTTTGCCGAACACTCACTCAGGGTTTGGAGTCAGTATCTGCATTAAAAATCCCATGCCGCGACTGGGATCCAAACACTTGCATAATGATCACAAATATTTATTAATTTTCTTGTGAAAGGTAAATATAACTTGAATTACATGCCCACAAGAAGGAAGGAATGAAATGTTTTATTTAACGATGCACTCAACACATTTTAATTATGGTTATGTGGCGTCGGATATATGGCTAAGGATCACACAGATATAGAGAGAGGAAACCCGCTGTCGCCACTTCATGGGCTACTCTTTTCGAATAGCAGCAAGGGATCTTTTATATGCACCATCCCACAGACAGGATAACACATACCACGGCCTTTGATACACCAGTCGTGGTGCACTGGCTGGAGCGAGAAATAGCCCAATGGGCCCACTGACGAGGATCGGTCCCAAACCGACCGCTCATCAAATGAACACTTTACCACTGGGCTATGTGGCCCACAAGATGTTACATCCACATAATACAATTCTTCAGGAACCCACATTACAATTATGATATTTTTTTTTTTGAATTATACAAAGCTAATAGGAAGGACTGATTTATGTGTAGAATTTTATTGATCACAAATATATGGCATATGTAACTTTGAGGTTGCACCTGATGCCATATAACCGTAAATAAAATGTGTTGAGTGTGTCTTGTTTTTTGAGATTGCATAATTAATGTGCTCCTCTGGACGCTAACATTCACTTGATGCGCAGTCGGTCTAGGATTGATCCCCGTCGGTGGACCCATTGGGCTATTTCTCGTTCCAGCCGGTGCTTCACAACTGGTGTAACAAAGGCCGTGGTAAGTACTATCCTGTCTGTGGGATGGTGCATATAAAAGATTCCTTGCTGCTAATCGAAAAGAGTAGCCCATGAAGTGGCAACAGCAGGTTTCCTCTCTCAATATCTGTGTGGTCCATAAACAGATGTACACAATATAACCAGAATTAAAATATGTTCCTTCTTTTTATTATTTTAAAATATCATTTAGTAATTAAGCCACAGAATTGTACCGTAGTTTTATTAGTGTTAGAAAAAATATAGAGCTTAACAGAATGGACACACACAGATTATGGATTTACACAAACACATCCCCGATACACAGACAGACACTGACACACACACACACACACACACGCATAACACATTCAACACACACCACATTCAACACACACATATACATGCACCCAACACACACACACACACACATTGCACATTCAACACACACACATACATGCACCCAACACACACATTGCACATTCAACACACACATATACATGCACCCAACAAACTCACACATACACATATACATGCACCAAACACACAAAACCCAACACGCACACATGCATCACACACATTCAACACACACATATATACATGCACCCCAACACACACACACACACACACACACACATGCATTACACACATATATACATGTACCCAACATGCACACACATACATCCAGTCACACAAGGGGGCGAGATGTAGCGAAGTATTAAAGCGCTCGTTTGCTGTGAGATCGGTCTAGGATTGTTCCCTGTCAGTAGGCTATTTCTCACTCCAGCCAGTGCACCACGACTGGTTCATCAAAAGCTGTGGTATGTGCTATCCTGTCGTCCCTCAATATCTGTGTGGTCCTTAACCATTAAGTCCGACGCCATATAACCATAAATAAAATGTGAGTGCATCGTTAAATAAACCATTTCTTCCTTCCAACAGACACACATACATACATATATCAGACACACACACAAAACACACACACATACATCTGACACACAGACACACACACATGCGCACGCACACACACACACACGTTAACAATTCAGAAAGTAAAAATATCCAGATGACAGAAAATATACCTTTTTATTCACTGGTAAAAAGTGCACATTAATTAAATACATGTAAACACAATGATGGAATGAATAATTCAATAAAACATCATTATGATAACCACACATATATCTGAATACAACAAATCAAGTATTTAAAAAGAATATGTTTACATTTCAACAATTTTATTTGTGCTACAATTGAATTGTATTTATGAGAAAACAAATCATAAAGACTTTGTCACACAGCGTAAAATTTGAATCAGAATATGTTTGTGTTCATTTTATAGAACTAAAAACTTCTAAAGACCTGTTATTTAAAACAGCTAAATTCAAATGATAATACTGTTACTGAAAATTCAATATATACAAGATTGACACAAATCCCAAAAATCGAAAAGCTGTGACATTCTCACAAAATCAATGGAATACTCAGTTAAACAGCTACTGACATAAAACATTTAGATAACACCAACTTTCTGCCATGATGAACAGGCAAGATAGGGTGTCTCTGTATGCAGGATGTAGCCCAGTGGTAAAGCGCTCGCCTAATGCATGGTCTGTCTGGGATCGATTCCCGTTGGTGGGTGCATTGGGCTATTTCTCGTTTCAGCCAGTGCACCACAATCAGTATATCAAAGACCATGGTATGTGTTATGCTGTCTATGGCATGGTGCATATATAAGATCCCTTGCTACTAATGGGAATGAAAGGTAACAGGTATCCTCTCTAAGACTATATATCAAAATTATGAAATGTTTGACATCCAATAGCTGATGAAGAATAAATAAATGTACTCTAGTGGTGTCATTATAAAAACCAACTGTATGTCCATTGCACATATTAATGGCGTAGAGAACATTGAACAAACAAAATCGCAGCAGGTTTGTCTAGATTGTGTTGATGTGAAATTGACCTCTAATGCACTGATGTGAAATTGACGTCTATTGCATTAATGTGAAATTGATGTCTATTGTATTGATGTGAAATTGGCATCTATTGTATTGATGTTAAATTGACTTATATTGTACTGATGTGAAATTGACGTCTATTGTATTGATGTGAAATTGGCATCTATTGTATTGATGTTAAATTGACTTATATTGTACTGATGTTAAATTGACGTCTATTGTATTGATGAGAAATTGATGATTCTGTAGGACACTGATGGTGAGTAATAATGTTAGACACTGTAAGCATTTACCAGTTGCCCGGGGTAGATCCAGGATTTTGTAATGGCAAATTTGAGTTTTTTGAAGACAAATGAGCCAAGATCTGTTGGGGTCATGTTCCTTGGAAGCATTTTAAATAAAGAAGCTCTGATGCATTTTCAGGGCAATTTAGTGTTGTATAACATCAATGATGAAGTTAAAAACAAAGAAAATGTCATTAAAAACAGACTTCAAATAGGTGGGGAGGGTCAGGGGACCCTAGTGACCCCCCCCCCCCCCCCCCCCCCGATCCGCCAAAGGGCATGTAATAATAGTAGGTCTATGTTTGATCAATGGTTTGTTGGCGAATTGATGATTGTTCACATGACATAATAATGGTTAATTAATTATTATTCACATAATGTATGCCAATTATTTTATATGAAATATGATAACTGATTATTCTTCACATGAAACGTGAAGTAAGAAGAACCACATTCATTCCCTACCCAGTACCCGCTGTTACCAAGCGAAACCTTTTATAATACCCATAATTCAAATGTAAAGAAAAACACAAATTCTGACCATCTTTCATCTTATGGGGGCGAGACGCAGCCCAGTGGTAAAGCGCTTGCTTGACGCGAGGTTGGTCTGGGATCGATCCCCGTCGGTGGGCCCATTTCTCGTTCCAGCCAGTGCACCACGAATGGTATATCAAAGGCCGTGATATGTGCTATCCTGTCTGTGGGATGGTGCATATAAAAGATCCCTTGCTGCTAATCAAAAAGAGTAGCCCATTAAGTGGCGACAGCGGGTTTCTTCTCAATATCTGTGTGGTCCTTAATCATATATCTGATGCCATATAACCGTAAATAAAATCTGTTGAGTGCGTTGTTAAATAAAACATGTCTTTCTTTCTTTTTTCCTTGTAATGGGTTGATGGTACTGTAAATAATATTTTATGATACACATCATGATCCAGGAAACACATATTGCAAAACATTGCAATAAAAACATTCCTCATAATATCCATTTCTACCCATATTAATTAACATGTCCCATAAAATTCACATTGTCTCTAATAATAAACCAAAACATATTTCAACACCCTTCTTTTAAAGAAGCAGACCCTAGTTTCAACCTGTAAAAATGGACACTAAGTTTGGTCAAGTTAAAAACCTGTAACACATTTGGATAATGTTACAAGAGAGTGAAACAAGAGTCTGTGACGTTGAAATGGTGAAAAATCTTTAAAAATAGACTAAAACTCGACTCCATAGCTGTTATTTCTCAGACACACATGCATTTTTAAAAAATATGAAAAAAAAGCACTTTGTGGTATTAGAAACACCAGGATGACCAGAAACACTTTGGTTGTACGGAAATGGATTATCTAAACAATGAAATATAAGTAATGTTTGATTTCAGTGATCATAAACAGCTGTATTAGTGAAAAACATGCCTTAGTGTTTAAAAACTAGGGTCTGTCCCTTTAAAGGATTTAAAGGGACGGTCCCGAGTTTGCTGCCATTGTAACAGATCCTTTTTGATGACTAAAATTACACATTAAAGATATATTCCTGTTTAGAATACCAATTTCAGAAGAAAGAAAAAAGTGCTTGTTTTTGTCTCAGGCCCAAAACACACGGTGTCTGGGTCTGGCAAGTATGGTGCCAGTCCAAAATGAAAAGTATTGAATCGAATGTGACAAATCACACCGGGTCTGTTATGACGTCAACTACAGATCTGGCAACAAACGTCATAGAACATGCGCTGTATATTTTAACACTGCCAGACGGGCACATGCACAATGTTCAAACCGTACTAATTAATTTTTCTCAATAACCTACAAGAAAAGTATATATTAATCAATGTGGATTTCTCATACTTATTGTCGATGTTTATAGAAGTAAACTTATCTAAAGATATGAACGCATTAATATATACAGTAAAACCCCTCTAAACCAGACACCCTCTGGACCAAGTAAAATGTCTGGTTTTAAGAGGTATCCTGTTTAGAGAAGTTAAGTTCTGTACTGATGGTTAAAAAAGGACCATGAAAAATGTCCGGTTTTGAGGGAATTCCAGTTTATAGAGGATCCGGTCTTGAGAGGTTTCACTGTATTGATTATATGTTACAGTTACAGACCCAGACGTCAAAATGCACCAAAAATAAAATACACAAGACGTGGCATCTGTGCCACACTCGCCAAACCCAGACAGAGACCCAGATCCGGTGTGTTTTGAGCCTTAATCAGTGTACATAAGACCCAGACAGAGACCCTGATTTAGATCAGGACAGAGACAGAGACCCAGACCCAAGACAGACAGAGAGACCCAGACCCAGACAGAAACAGAGACCCAGACCCAGACTCAGTGTACATGTAGTAGCTTAAACCTTCAAATAAATTTGAACGTATGAAAACAATAATATATTATCCAAAGTAAACTGAACACTGACTTATACAGACATCAGCACACGATAGTACACACTGTGGATATACAGACTTTGGTAGGGTAAACAAGAAAATGTTTTTAATATGCAACTTTAGTAGCTCAAAAGACTCGGGTATTCGGAAAATATCTAACAATGGGTGAAAACACAGGACAGTTTATCCTTTAATAAAAACATGTAAAAACAACCCACATAAAAAGAGATCATGTAAAAACAAATATCAAGCATTGGTAATTTACAATTACGTTATGCTCGTTCATCCATGTACCAATTCTATTCAGGGGGGCAGAAATGGAAAATATTCAACTACCCCGCCAGACCAGAACAAACTACATTTCACTACCTAACCAGAACTTCTCAAGTCTGTTAGTCTACAGAATAATATATTATTAACAATATTATAATATATAGTGTCTTTACTCCACATGAAATATATAGATATATTGACAAAACATTATTAATAACACTTGGCAAGCGATCAACATCACGTGTCAAAACGAAATCAAAAAGACAGATAGACCGTCGGGCTGGTAGTTTCATTTATTAAATGGTCCGTAGGAATTTTTGCTTGCATTTGGCAAGCAGGCGAGTACTTTTTGCAGCCCTGCTGTTGCTCTAAAAATTAAAATCAAGGTTTTTTTTTAAACGATGGTTAAATTTAATATTTTAAATGAATTTTCTTCTTAATTCCATGCAGTATGAAATTATTTTCATTCTTTTAAAAAAACAATTCAATTCTGCACCATAAGCATCTGCATAAATCAGAGAATCATTGAGCGAAATTAATCGTCAAATTATTTTCATTTCACAAATGAAATAGTCTGTTAACAATTCCTCCAATTTCTATGATTATTTTCTTAACTCTTGTTGTTCAAATGCAGATAACCCAGCAAAGCAGGAACTATTTTTTGGTGTGTTCATACTCAAGCAATATGGCCGTCAGTCATTCTTTTCAGCTTCTTTGAGTTTCTGCCTTTTCGCTTCTTTAACTAACTGTACTCGTTTCACTTGCACCATCAAGTTTCCTGCATTAAACAGCCACATCATCTGTAAAAGATATTACAAACAAATAACATAATTAAAACAATCCTTGAAATTAGTGATGGTAGACACCAAAAAAGAGTTTGTTTTGTATAACTAGAGCACATTGATTTATTAATCATTGGCTATTGAATGAAAAACATTTGTGAAAGTTAAAAGTTTGTTTGGTTTAATGACACCACTAGGGCACATTGATTTATTAATCATCGGCTATTGGATGTCAATGTTTGTTATGTTTAATGACACCACTAGCACACATTGATTTATTAATCATCGGCTATTGGATGTCAAATATTTAGTAATTCTGACAGTCTTTGAGAGGAAACCTGCTACATTTTTCCATTAGTAGCAAGAGATCTTTTATAGGTACCATCCCACAGACAGGACAGCACATACCACTGCAATCACGGTTCTACTGGCTGGAACGAGAAATAGTACAATGGGTCCCAGACCGTCTGCGCATCAGGCAAGTGCTTTATCAATATGCTATGTTGTTCACGTACAACTGCAAAAAGCTGTTGCATGTTATTTGGTTTGAGTATTATTTGTTATCGCAAATACTGTTGCCTGATAAAATTGTGAAAAAGAAAGAATGAATTTTTTTATTTAACGACGCACAATGGCTATCTAAGGGAGGCTCCAGGGACCTTTCCCCCACCTAAATTTAGTGACAATTTCATAAATATATACATATATATACACATATACATACACATATACATATACATATACATATACATATACATATACATATACATATATACATACATATATTGTTTGGTTTGTTTATGTTGGAGAATCCAAGGAATCCCTTTATCCACATGTCATTGCCCCCCTCTCCCAACACCCCCTAAATGGATTTTCTGGATCAACCACTGTATAATTATACAAACTTACCACAATGACGAGACAGTTACAGAGAATTGGCATGGAGAACACCACCGAGATGAAGAGACCATTGCTGTCGAAATACTGCTGGTTGGAAAACAACCTGCAATTAAACAAATACAAACATTTATTTATATGTTATGCACGATGAAGCCAAAATAAAGCACTGGCCGAACAGAGCAACACTGGCTGTCAAGCTTTGGGGTTCCAAAGAACACTTGACAGCATGTTTTTTATCACCACAACCCGCCTCCAAATCTAAAGCATGATCAACTATAGCTTGAAGGAAGGAAGGAAATGGTTTATTTAACGACGCACTCAACACATTTTATTTACGGTTACATGGCGTCGGACATATGGTTAAGGACCACACAGATTGAGAGATGTAACCCACTGTCGCCACTTCATGGGCAACTCTTTTCGATTAGCAGCAAGGGATCTTTTATATGCACCATCCCATAGACAGGATAGCACATACCACGGCCTTTGATGTACCAGTCGTGGCACACTGGCTGGAGCGAGAAATAGCCCAATGGGGGTCGATGCCAAACCGAATGTGCATCAAGCAAGCACTTTACCACTGGGCTACGTCTCGCCTATTATGCATGGCGAAGCCAGGATAAAACACTGGCCGAACGGAGCAACACTGGCTGTCAAACTTTGGGGTTCCAAAGAAGACTCGACAGAGATGGCGTTTTTTTTATCACCACAACCGGACTCCAAATCTAAAGCATGATCAACTATAGCTTGAACGCAGAAGAAGAAAAGGAAGAAGTATATGATTAAAAATATAGGAAATCAAACACAGATTTTACCAATGTGTTGCAGGGTTAGCGCAAAATTTCACCAAAATTATTTATTAAACTTTAAAAATTGCAGAATCACAGTTATTTGTTAACAAAACGTCAATTACATGTAGTACATACATGTACATGAAATTAGTCTGACAATTTAAAATAACATCTGCCAATTGTTTTTAAAATTTACAATTGGTGAATTTGGTGAGTGCCAGAGCTAGCCCTGTATTGATTATATGGTGGAGAATCATCCTTTTCTCTGTTAAAGTGACGGACCCTAGTTTTTAAACACTGCAGCATATTTTTCACTGTTAGAGACATTTTTGATAACTGAAATTATACATTACTGATATTATATGGTATAGAATATCCATTTTCGTACATCCGAAGTGTTTATGGTCATCCTACTGTTTGTACTGTCCCTTGTAGACCAGGGCTTCTAGATTATGGTAGCCCCACTCCCATGGCTAGTGATATTCAATGTTGGGCTAGTAAATAACTACTGTTGCCATGCCCAATGGCTACTGAATATTTTGGGTCAAATGCTGCAGTTAAGTCTATTTTGTAAATAGGAATATTCTGCCCCACCCCAACCCCCCAATGTTAGTGTTTTTAAGCTCTATCTTCCTGTTTAGGTGACATATTTGATTATTACTATTAATTAGTAAAATTTTATTAACTTAAAGAGAAGTAGGGCTAGTGAATTTTTAATCATGGCTAGTAAATTTTAAAAATCACTGATCCCATGGCTAGTGGATTTTATATAAAGTCTAGAAGCCCTGTGGACTAATCAATCAATCAATCAATCAATCAATCAATGTTTAACGACACCCCAGCACGAAAAACAGATCAGCTGTTGGGTGTCAAACTATTGTAAATGCAAAAAATAAAGTGATGATCAATACCAACAAAAAAATGCAACAGTTAAACTAAAACAGTGTCACAGATAGGTAAAATTAAAATAAAAAATAAAAGTCAGTATCACAAAGAAATTGTAATAAAAGTTTCTGGTTGGAATCGAAATGATTCCATTACATTTCTTCGTCCAAATATATATTTTCTAGTTTCTTGCAGATGTGGCGTACCGTCAGAGTACACTGATAGTGTTGACTAATTATCAACTGTTTCACAAAGGTCTGTGATACCAGCTGTCTGCTAAACTTACTTCCAATATTTTGCTGCTTCCTCGTTGATATATTCGGCACACCATACCAGTAATACTGTAAAAAAAACAAAAAAAACAAGAACAAATTAACTTCAACAATACACTCGTGCATTTTTGACTCTCGGACAACCCCCATGATTAAAATAAAAAAATGTTTTGTTTAACACCACCACTAGTGCATTAAACAAAACAAACTTTAAACTTTAATGGCCACTGAGGCTTTGAAAGGAACAACTGATATCAAATCTTGATTTTGTTTTATTGGAGAGTCAAAGAATAATAAAATATATAACTAAATCTTTGTGGCTAAAAATGGCATTTAATTTTTTTCCCCAAAGACTGGGCAGTAGGTCTAAGATAACCGTAAATAAAATGTGTTGAATGTGTCGTTGAATAAAACATTTCATTCCTTTCTTTCCTTTGTGGCTAAAAATGGCATTAATTTTTTTTTTCCAAAGACTGGGCAGACTATCAGCCTCAAATGTGGGTGTGTTAACTTACATGAAACTGTAAAGTGAGCTATCTGCAGAGTTCCATTATGGCGGATGAGGTACGTGAGGCCAAATGATGCAAGGTGAAACAGTAGGAGCCCTTGCAGCCATTTTTCAGTCCAGTCTATCTGTAAGAGTGAAAGACATCAAAATTATTATTAATTTAGTAATAATTAAATCAATTACAAACAAGCCAGGGCTTCTAGAAAAAAAAATTAATCAAGTAACCATGGGATCAGTGATTTTAAAAAATTTACTAGCCATGATTAAAAATTCACTAGCCCTACTTTTCTTCAAGTTTATATAATTTTACTAAATAATAGTAATAATCAAATATATGTCACCCAAAGAGGGAGAGCTTAAAAACACTAACCTTGAGGTTTGGGGTGGGATCAGGATATTCATATTGATAAAATAAGACTTAACAGCAACCTTTGACCCAAAACAAATTCACTAGCCATCAGGCATGGCAACAGTAGTTATTTACTAGCCCAACATTGAATATCACTAGCCATGGGAGTGGGGCTACATAATCTAGAAGCTCTGTTGGGCATGGCAACAGTAGTTATTTACTAGCCCAACATTGAATATCACTAGCCATGGGAGTGGGGCTACATAATCTAGAAGCTCTGTTGGGCATGGCAATAGTAGTTATTTACTAGCCCAACATTGAATATCACTAGCCATGGGAGTGGGGCTACATAATCTAGAAGCCCTGTCTGGCATGACAGTAGTTATTTACTAGCCCAACATTGAATATCACTAGCCATGGGAGTGGGGCTACATAATCTAGAAGCTCTGTTGGGCATGGCAATAGTAGTTATTTACTAGCCCAACATTGAATATCACTAGCCATGGGAGTGGGGCTACATAATCTAGAAGCCCTGCAAGCTGTCACACATGAACATTTACAACTTAGCTTAACATCAGAAACCAAGTAAACATGTCTCAAATGTTAACTTGTTGTGTGTTGTTTTGTTTTGGGTGTTTTTTTTTGGGGGGGGGGTTGCATGGGGAAGGGGGGAGGGTGTCAAGATATAGCTTTTCCCATGTGAGAGCTCATATTAATTACTAAAATAAAGAGTGAAACTTAAAAGTTAAAAGTAGCAGACCCTAGTTTCAGCCCACAAAAATGGAGACTAAGTTTGCTTAATCTACAAACCTGTAACAATAACATACATGTATTTGGATAAAGTTATAACAGAGTGAAACAAGTGTGTAGAGATATGATGCTGACATGAGGAA
The DNA here is from genome assembly GCF_016097555.1 of Gigantopelta aegis. NCBI lineage: Eukaryota > Metazoa > Mollusca > Gastropoda > Neomphalida > Peltospiridae > Gigantopelta > Gigantopelta aegis. The sequence goes on along the minus strand of NC_054705.1, from coordinate 33,434,532 downwards.
TTACCAGGGCTTCTAGATTATGGTAGCCCCACTCCCATAGCTAGTGATATTCAATGTTGGGCTAGTAAATAACTACTATTGCCATGTCCGACGGCTAGTGAAAAACATTATCAAATGTTGCAGTTAAGTCTATTTTGTAAATATGAATATCCTGCCCCACCACCCAATCGTAGTGTTTTTAATGTCTATCTCCATCTTTAGGTAACATATATGATTATTAATATTACTATAACTGTATTAAGTATAGTAGTAGGGCTTGTGAATTTTTGATCATGGCTAGTAAATTTTTAAATTTTAAATCACTGATCCCATGGCTAGTGGATTTTGTAAAAATTCTAGAATTAGCCTTAAAAAGAAGACTATCTAGAGTTCGTCTCCATAACCATTACTACCTTGACTTCTCAGATAAAAATAATAAAAATGCACTTTGTGGCATTAGAAACAGCAGGATGACGAGAAACACTTGGGAATATAATGGAAATGGATAATCTAAATTTAATCAAACCTAAGAAATGTTTAATTTCAATTGTCAAAAATGGCTAGATCTATTAATTAGTGAAACATGTGCTGTAGTTACCGGTATGTTTAAAAACAAGTGTCCGTTACTTTAACACTCTGCAACCAAGGTCATCACAAATTTGTATGGTACCAGTCCCCTTTAGGTGCAAGTGATATTAGATATGTTTCAAATTCAATATTGATTTTAATTTTAAGACTTGTGTTGCAGGATCAAACCACATCGGTGGATCCATTCAGCTGAATGGGTTTTTTCTTGTTCTAACAATTGTACCACAACTGAACAAAGGCAGGGTTTGCTCTGAGTGAGCATAACAATTCGCCAAATTGTCTATTAAACTTAAAAAATTGCAGAAATTGTCAGTTATTTTCTTTAAAATGTCAATTATTACATGAAATTATTTCACCAAAATAAAATAAAATTCGCCAACTGCTTTCAAAATTTGCAATTGGCGAATTTGACGAGTGCCAGAACTAGCCCTGAAAGGCAGTGGCATGTGCTATCCTGTCTGTTAGAAAGTGCATGTATAAAAAATCCCTTGCTGCATTATGAAAAATGTAGCGGGTTCCCTCTGATGACAACGAATTAGAATTACCAAATGTTTAACATCCAATAGCCGATGATTAATTAATCAATGTGTTCCAGTGGTGTCGTTAAACAAAACAAACTTTAATAAACTGTTTAATTTTTAGATTGGCAGATCTGTAATTCATGTAACAGATACTTAAGAGTACTACATGATTGGCCGTTAGATGTACCCATAATATTTCTGCAACTAACTAGATTATTCAGGCAACATTTAGACCAATAAATCTAAAATGACATTTCTTAGCCATTGAAATGGTCAGTTATTTTCGTTTTGTGGTATACTACTATAGTATTTGAAACTAACTAAATTTTAGTGGCACTATCAACTTGTAATTGTCTGTCTGTGTCCATTATATAATTTATAATACTTTATTGACATATTGTTATTCAAATTGCTCTTCAATTACACCTATAATTCTGACATACTATTTAGAAAACAAAGCTAGTAACTAAACTAAAATTTCGTCATTTATGTAAAAAAATACCATAACGTGACGTCATTCGAAGTAACCAACCAATAAACAACAATATTTTCTCCATTCCACTACCAAGTTCCAGCCAAGTTCTTAGTTTAACTATAAAAATTATAGTAGACGAATTGTCCAAGAACAATTTTTGGTTGTGGACGAATTGTCTTGAGTTCAACAGTAGACAAATTTTTAGTGGACGAAACATCCAGAGGACGAATCATCTGCATCCCTACCACGATGGTGCTCCTAATGACAAAATGTAGCAGGTTTCCTCAGTTACCAGTTGTTTGACATCCAAGAGCCGATGATTAATAAATCAATGTGCTCTAGTGGTGTCGTTAAACAAATCAAAATTTAACTTTAACAATAATTTAAATATCTGTCCAATCACCAATGATGAAATGTTTTTGCTGTAGGCAAAATGCTTACACATAGCAATTTTGAACCAGTAGTTTTTGCAACAAATAAATGAACCAAAAATAATTAATTCGACCGATGACAATAACTTTTATGCAGCGGTAAAAAAAAACCTGCTATTCTCAGAACCGGCGTGACGTCACACGGCCTAGTTACCGATCATCCGGGTCTTTGGGGGTGAAGCAAAGCCTTAGTGATTACTGGTTTACATAGAATAAAGTTATCATATTAACTTTTTACATGCTTTACATATTGTCATTTATTTTCTGTAGCTAACACATAGTTGCAATACGTCTTATGTGTATTATAACAGCTTGGGTTGCCATATAAGAGAAACGAACAACGGGAATCTGAATTAGTATAATCTATATTTAGTACTGATGTGTTTCCGTGTACTTTGAATGTCGAGGGGACAGGGCAGGTTGGGCAGAATATACTTTTTGTTGATGCAATTTTCAGGTAATGTTAATTATAAATTTTAACAATTTTGAAATGATAAGATAATTATTAATATAATAATTATGATGTGGGCTACAAAATATATAATTTGTATTTATAATAAAATTTGTATGCATGATTAAGTTAATTATTTTTATGATTTAATAATTATTTTATTTCCAAATAATATGTAATAATTAAACAATGGCAAAGTTGTTACTTTACAAGTTCAAAATTACAATAGTATTATTGTCATATCTTATTATATAGATGTATTGGCAACAGTATAATGTTCCACTGAATACATTCTTTTATTCTTAAAACAAAATAGTTTCTTAAAATAATTAAATGCTTTTGTTTTTACAGATTGCAAAATTACCACATGATGTTGCCCTTCCTTACCGCTTGAATGCAGGCAACAAAAAATAGCAATAATAAAATATAGCCATCCTCAGACCTAGACATCTAGGGGGAGCAATATCTCTCTCTACTTACCCATCACACCTGAGATTAGTTTCAAGGAGAATAATATATAGTTTCCTTTGGCATGTGAATTTATATACATGTAGTATCAATATGGTAATATTTTAAATTGCCCCCCATAAACTACATTAGGGAGCAAATAATCAGTTCCCTCAGTTATTTTCATGTCGAGGTCTACAACATAATAAAACATAAGTGTTACCTCGTCGAACAAACATGCAAATGTTTTAATAATAGGGTTTAACCTGGTATATTTAGTAATAAAACACAAAAACTTACCTGAGTAAATAATGGTTAATATATATATGTATAATATTGGTGTTGTTTTATATCTAGTCACAATGGATATTGCAGATATTTTCTTGTTCAGTCTTGTGCTGTATTGGAATTGTTATTGCAGTTCAATTTAAGTAATCTCTACAAAACCAATTTTTAATAGTATACAGCTGGAGAAAGGAGGCAAATATCATGGTTGTTAATAAACTGATCTATATCGGTATGCCTTCTACTAGACTACACATATTTAACCTAAGTTGCTTTTAACCCGGGTTAAATTACCTCATGTAGATGCACTTATGTAGCATATTCAAGGAAAATATATGAATGAGATAGTTAAATGCTATATTCTCTATGTCAAACAGTGTTTTCAAAATGGAAAACAAATATCAGATATGGCAGTTGACCATTCATTTTATTGCAGGTAATTTCTAAAGCAGATTACACACACAAACACACACACACTGAACTGTAGAATACCATGAAACTACATACATATGTAAAAAGGTAAGTCCTCTAACTTGAACAAGTAAAATTTACAAATGTACCACAACCACCAAATTACATTGATCCACAATAGAATAGATTTTTATGTATTTTTAGATTTATGTATATGTATATGTAGTGTTTTTCCTAGCTTGTTTTAGCACGGTGCAGCACCATGCCTCAATAGTCTAGCACCATCTTGCCTTAATCAGCACCCTGCTGCCCTGAGATTAAATAAGCCTTTTTCACTAATTAATTCTAAAATTGCCTTTATAAAACACCCAAAAAGGTATTATTAATTAATAAAATATGCCTTTTACATATTTTGCCATTCATTTATTAAAGCAAGCACATAAATTACATTAAAGTGCCCCGAAAATGGTGAAAATGCCCCAAAAGTATTTGGTCTACAATGCCTTGACAAATTTCTAGGGAAATATATATATATATATATACACACACACACATATACATATACATATATATATATATATACTGAAACAAAGGCACACACATTATTTACCCTCTGCACCAAAGTAAATACTAAACACATGGGGGGGGGGGGGGACGACAACCTATATTTTCTTACTGCAGGCCTGCTACAGACACATTTGCAAAAAAAAAATAATAATAAAGTTTAAACAAGAATTTAGGCCTATATTATAATTATTATATGTGTGTAATTTACCTGTATAAACTTATTTTAAAATTAAAAAATAAATAAATAAGATGTAGTAGCTGTGGTATGGCAAAAGAAATACAAGTATAGATAATATCCAAGCAACTAAGATTAAATGAAAAATAAAGACCACACAAATTTAATGATAAAGGAATATACTCTTTATTCAAGAACTGGATGAATCGTTTTATTGGGGGGGTTTTCATGGAAGACGATGGAATTGTGTATTTTATTTACAGTATAATGTGGGATTTTTGTCACTGCACGTGCTTTAACCATTTTGTTTGCTAAATTAATCTCTGCTGGTGTCAACAAGCAACAACATTAAAATCCACGTAGTCACATTCTGTGAGGGAAGCCATGGAATTCCATCAGGTTTGTCGTTTTAATGACCCTACCCACAAGCGGCGCCTAGTCTCTTCTTTTGGAAATTTGTAAAACGATATTTTTTTTAACATCATGTTATGGTTTATGCAGCCAACTGCACAACATGTGTTAGGCATCGTGACTGTTAACTGTTGTAAATGATCGACCATTTCACTATCAAACCATACGTAACTATCGAGAAGCTTCACCACGTCACGTGATAAACAATGGCGGCCAGGGGTCGAAGTACCTGTATGTTCGGTTCCGAGAATCAGTAAATTCCTGACCTTCTGCAATTGTTATCACTACTAGTAATAGTAGTATGGAAAATTGTTGTTGGTGATGTTGTTAAGTTTGAGCCCTGCACAATATTTTCATTTTATATTTAACTTTTAAACTTAACTTGAAAAATAATAATAATACCCCCCCCCACCCCTTTCCAGCAAAACATGAGTTTTAAAATATTAGTTAAAAAAGAAGAAAAAAGGCTGCAATTATTACTATGCAACTTAGACATAACCTCTTTAAAAAGTATTATTTATGTATTAACAGTAAATTATTCATTGTTCCCTTATAATATAACTGAAATAAAAATGAAATGTTTTAAAGCAGTGTACTAACGCCCACTCTGATTGTCTATACTAGTTATATAGTAGCCCGAGCTCTCTGACTGTAAGAGAGCTAGACGGACATTTGGACATAAACACGCTCTCATTACAGTCAGAGACCAACCTATGTCTTTTTTTGGCAATTCCTGACTACCAAACGGTAGGCAACGAGTCCCGCTCTAATACCACAACAATCCTATGTTTGACGTCAAATACCTTTACATCAATCATTTTCGAGTTAAGTGATACAAAAAAAATCCACATATTAATCACTAATACACATACTACAGAAAGAAACCCGACAGCACCCACGCTTCGTGACACTCCGTCGCAACAATTGCAAAGCTCGGCGATCTATTTCGAGACTGGGCGATTCCGCCTTGTGCAGCAGTTACAAGGGTCATCTCATAAGAGGAGGCAGTACGTAGCACATACTTTTGCCGTATCCTGTCGATAACACCCCAAATGTATCCTTCAAATTCAAAATGGAATCAATAATGTGTAATTGTTTTGGTTTAATGACGTAATGAAATCCAAATTCATCCAAAACGGCATTAGCCAACTCTTCCATGTTGTAACTTCGCTTGATATGAGACGGCCCCTGTAACTGCTGCACAAGGCGGAATCGCCCAGTGCGCGATCACGTGGTCTACGTCTCGAAATAGATCGCCGAGCTTTGCAATTGTTGCGACGGAGTGTCACGAAGCGTAGCTGAATGTGGGTGCTGTCGGGTTTCTTTCTGTAGTATGTGTATTAGTGATTAATATGTGGATTTTTTTTGTATCACTTAACTCGAAAATGATTGATGTAAAGGTATTTGACGTCAAACATAGGATTGTTGTGGTATTAGAGCGGGACTCGTTGCCTCCCGTTTGGTAGTCAGGAATTGCCAAAAAAAGACATAGGTTGGTCTCTGACTGTAATGAGAGCGTGTTTATGTCCAAATGTCCGTCTAGCTCTCTTACAGTCAGAGTACTCGGGCTAGTTATATAGTAGTAGGCATATACTGATATAGTCCGTCCCATCATCCTATTAAAATGTTTTTTCTAAATAATTTCAGTTTGGTTTGACGTAAGAAGAAAAGTAAAAGTGTTTTGGAAATAACAAAGAAATACAATTTGTGTGTGCAATTTACAAATCAATCGGCTCGGAAATAATAACTTGTAGACTGTAGTACAGTACATAGTACGAAAAAAAAACCCCGATCTCTGCAGGACAGACGATAACATGATAGACGAGTTTCTCTTCTTTTTTTTCTATCGCATAAACATTTATACACGGCCTATCACTTACCGACAAAACAAACGTCCAAAGACTGTCAATTTTATCTGTACGATGCCAATCCATGACAATTTTACGGTGTTAAACGCTGAAAAGAAAAATTGCATTTCGAAATAAAAAACACATGATTTTTTCTCTATCCACACTAGCCTAACACATAGCGGAAGTAAACACGTGTCGGCGTGTACCGAAACATATGATTCTTTCCCTCGGGTCATATCGGAAAATTTCGTACTGACCGATTCGGTTTTACAGAAATGGATTAATATTTCAGAATATAAGTCCGAAACACTTGCATCTTACATATATTAGTAATATAATAACATTTACAAGAATACTTTATATTCATTACATCTTTAAACTAGCAATATATGCTATGATGTTTATAAGACGTAACATCAAAATAGATGTTTATAGGCATCGGTGGTCTAGTGGTAGAATACTCGCCTGCCACGCGGGTGACCCGGGTTCGATTCCCGGTCGATGCACATTATTTTTATTGTTTTATATTATATTAACACGAGTTACACATTTTATTCGTTGGTGATTTATGTACAGTTAGAAAGAAAATAAACGGTACGCAATAATTTACGACTCACTCAACACATTGTCATGATAAATACGGTAATATTATGTCTTATATGTGGTTAAGTACCATAGATATAATTAGAGAAAAAAAAAGTGCTCCAATTAATTACCATCAAAGGATCCATTATATGCATTATCTTATAGACGGGATAGAATACACCACAGCCTTTGTGGAGCACTGACCGAAACGAGGACTAGCCCAATTGATCCACTGACGGGGATCAACCCTGAACCGACAGCTGGGCTACGTACATTACTGAGTTGGTGAATGAAATATATAAGCATTCCAATATCAATTATAGTTAATCCATATATATATATATATATATATATATATAATATATATATATATATATGTGTGTGTGTGTGTGTGTGTGTGTGTGTGTGTGTGTGTGTGTGTGTGTGTTAATACGTACATAATTGTATGGGAGGTAAAATCCAGTTATGCATCATCCAACAGACAGGATAGTACATACCATGGCCTTTGTTACTCCAGTTGTGGAGCACTGGCAGCGACGAGAATTAGACTAGAGTGTTTCTACCCGACAGACAGACAGACAGGCAGAGACGCGTCTTCGGGGCAATATAGTGTTGTATTTTGTGGATATATATATCCCCACCCCTGTGACCCACTAGAATAGAATATTATAATTTTGATATTATTGGGTTAATTTTGGCAAGTAATTATGTATTGAATCTTTACCTTATTTCCCCATTGGGATGCCCTTTGGGCGGGTTGGTCCATGTACCCTTTTCTCGTTAGTCAGCCACCCACCCCACCCCCTAAAATATTTCTTGGATCCGCCCCCGATCATTCTCGCTTCCCATCACTCCTCTGAAACTAATTAAAGGAGAGCACTTCTTAGCACACCTTAGCTCGTGAGTTTATATGCATAGGCGTATGAGTTCCATTTGTGTAGGGGTGGGTGGGTGGTGGTGGTGGTGGTGGTGGTGGGGGTGTGTGTCTGGACAGGCTGGCTTTTGCCAGAATTAAACGAAAATGCCCGAATCTGCATAATAATATTTATTCATATTACCATTACTACCAGACGAATCACTACGCATTTTTACATGGATTACAACTAATTTTGAGGGTAGAATGATAGAAATACATGGTGAAAACGTCTCAGGTTAGCACATTTTGACCGAATCTGTATCATTTTTGCCCGAATTTGAAGTTTTGCTCCAGCACTAGGGGGACAGTTTTCCATGTCCCCTGTCTTGTACGCTTATGTTTCTATGTTATCAGTGTGGTGACATCTTAAATAACTCCACATAACTTAGTGGAGCAATTAATCAACCCCCTAAGGTGTTTTTTCTCGTCGGGGTCTGTTAACGAAAACCTGATTTCTTTTTGTGTGTGGCTTTTAGCGAGTCACTATTTACAGCCTTACTCCTATAATTATAGCCACAGTGTGGCTACCTTTGCCATACTTGGAGTTAGCCGTGTTGTAGACACATAATGACCACTAACATCCCTGTCTCAATGCCTTTGACATCATTTTGAGGTTACATATTAAACTTATTGTGACCTCACTGTGATGGTACTGTGAGGTTGCACAATTAGCTTTGTGTGACCTCACTGTGATGGTACTGTAATGTTGAACAATTAGCTTTGTGTGACCTCACTGTGATGGTACTGTGAGGTTTCAAGTTTAACTATTGTGACCTCACTGTGGTGGTACGGTGATGTTGAACAATTAGCTTTGTGTGACCTCACTGTGATGGTACTGTGAGGTTTCAAGTTTAACTATTGTGACCTCACTGTCCGTCCCCCGTCTCGTACACATATGGTTACCACAAATACACGTATACAGACAGTTTTCAAAAAAAAAAAAAAAAAAAAAAAAAAATGTTTTAGTAAGTAAGGAATTTGATATTTGGCAGGACTGCACCCATATGTCTGTAATTCCATCACATATGTCTATCAGCCAAGAATTAAAGGACGCCTGGGGTGCAATGTCTTCCTAACCAGGCCAAAAAGTAATTTGAGGATGAGTAATAAAACAAAACCGATCATAAATACCCCTACTATAGGCGGTTATGGGTTTGAAATGTTTAAAATAAGACACCGTATTTCATGTACTTTGACAAATTTTAAAGGGACAGACCCTAGTTTTTAAACACTAAGACATAATTTTCATCAAGACTTTAGTTTCAACCCATAAAAATGGACACTAAGTTTGGTTAATTTACAAACATGTAACAAATTTGGATAAAACAGAGTGAAACAAGAGTCTATGACGTTGAAATACCCCTTAAAATAGACTAAAACGCGACTCCATAACAGTTACTTCTCAGATGCACGTGCGTTTTTAAAATATTTGTGGTATTAGGAACACCAGGATAACAAGAAACACTTCGGTTGTACAGAAATGGATAATCTAAAAAATAAAATATAAGTAATCTTTGATGTCAGTGATCACAAACGGCTCTAATAGTGAAAAACCGGCCTCGGTGGCGTCGTGGCAGGCCATCGGTCTACAGGCTGGTAGGTACTGGGTTCGGATCCCAGTCGTGGCATGGGATTTTTAATCCAGATACCGACTCCAAACCCTGAGTGAGTGCTCCGCAAGGCTCAATGGGTAGGTGTAAACCACTTGCACCGACCAGTGATCCATAACTGGTTCAACAAAGGCCATGGTTTGTGCTATCCTGCCTGTGGGAAGCGCAAATAAAAGATCCCTTGCTGCCTGTCGTAAAGAAGAGTAGCCTATGTGGCGACAGCGGGTTTCCTCTAAAAACAGTGTCAGAATGACCATATGTTTGACGTCCAATAGCCGATGATAAGATTAAAAATCAATGTGCTCTAGTGGCGTCGTTAAATAAAACAAACTTTACAAACTTTACTAATAGTGAAAAATATGTCTTAGTGTTTAAAAACCAGGGTCTGTCCCTTTAAGCAGCAGTTCTCTTCCCATAATCTTTGTAAAAATTACAGAAATGTATCCATTAATTTTTAAAGATTTTAGGGTACTTAGGCCTACGTTTATTCTTCGTACCCTTTAGTAAAAGCCATAGCTAACGCCCACGAAACGGCAAATTATGGAGTGCGTCTATAAGGAAAAAAAAGAAGGAAAAAAAGAAAGAAAAAAAACCAGAAGGAAATTCGGAAGGAAGGACGTGCTATTTAACGACGCACTCAACACATTATATTTATGGCGTCAGACATATGGTTAAGGACCACACAGATATTGAGAGGGGAAACCCACTGTCGCCACTTCATGAGCTACTCTTTTTCATTAGCAGCAAGGAATCTTTTATATGCACCATCCTACAGACAGGATAGCAGGTCAGGTCAGGTCATAGGGTTTTACGTGCACATTCAGAACAAGCTGTTGTAGCGCACGCCTGTCATGGGCACAAGAGCCGGGCTCCTTCGTCCATGACAGGAAAGGTGGGGGGGGGGGGGGGGGGAGAGGAGAGGAGGGACCGCCTGCACTGGCAGGTGCAAGGGAGCACCAGCAGCCCGATCGAATCGGTAGCAGGCAGGTGGGGGTGGTGGTGGTGCTATGGAATTTTGAATGGAGCCGTTAATGCCAAAGAGAAAGGGTGCGCAATTTTGATTGAGGAAGTTTGGCGCAATTTTGAACGGTCAGTCGAAAGATAAATGGCTGAGCTAGCATAGGTTTTGATATTAGTGAATCGAGAGTAGCTCGTTAATTATAGACCTTTATGTCGCTGGTTGTCTCCCTAGGTTGCCCATAGGGCTCTTATAAGGACCTGACCGCTTCTGGTCGTGGCATGACAACCCAGGGGAGACTCGTGCAATTGTGTCAGGATAGCACATACCACGGCCTTTGATATACCAGTCGTGGTGCACTGGCTGGAACGAGATATAGCCCAATGGGCCCACCGACGGGGATCGATCCCAGACCGACCGTGCATCAAGCGAGCTCTGTACCACTGAGCTACAAACAAATTCGGTCTCTAGTCAGAACTGATGCGGCGATGCGGTTTTTTAAAGCATGGATTGCACAGGAAAAGTGGGTATATATAGGGTCTTTTACATGCTCCTCATCCGCCTTGGTCCACCCTCAGTGGCCATGGTGGCCCCTCCTTTGCCTTAGTACCTTAAATATTTTCCTTAACAGTAGCACGGGGGTGGGGGTCTGTACAACCCACAGGTTACTCCTACAAAAATCGACATCATACCGTTGGAAATAATTAAAAAGTGTGGACGCGCGCATTCATCAGAGACCAGAAATTTATTTTGTTTTAACCGGTAGGTTTTTTTCTCTCCAGATTTAGATTCATAACAACTAATTCAGATAACTTTGAATAAAAAAAACCAACAAAAAAAACCATTGACTGGTTATTATCACTATGTATATTTGTGATTAACCAAGGAACAGTGTATTATAATTATGATTTACACCTCTGCTGTGCGTATGCAATGCAAAATGCTGTGCAAGACCGAGTGGACCATAAAAATCTGTCGAAATAAACCGAAGAGTTTCGTGTAATTCCGTTTAATTCCGTGCTGCCAGTACCCGTTAACTGGTTCCAAACATTCTATTATTGAAGGCGTAGCATTACTGTATTGCCGTATTATTTTGGATACCAAGTTGAGAAGCTGGCATGTAAATCCATGGATAAAACCACAACGAAGAATTGTAAAACTGGTAAGAAGTTAAATACGTTAGAAGTTATTGTAACAACCATATATTATACGCTACATACATGTCTAAGTTATAATTTACTTACACAAGCATAACAAGTCGATTTGTTTGCAGGGATCGAAATTGTCTTCACTTACTTCAGCCCGTCATTCAATTCATTCAATCATTGCACTGATTAACTTCGTCGTAACTTATCACACTATTAGTGTAGTGGGTTCGGTGGTGTCGTGGTTAAGCCATTGGACATAAGGCTGGCAGGTACAGGGTTTGCAGTAGCCCGAGTACTCTGACTGTAAGAGAGCTAGACGGACATTTGGACATAAACACGCTCTCATTACAGTCAGAGACCAACCTATGTCTTTTTTTGGCAATTCCTGACTACCAAACGGTAGGCAACGAGTCCCGCTCTAATACCACAACAATCCTATGTTTGACGTCAAATACCTTTACATCAATCATTTTCGAGTTAAGTGATACAAAAAAATCCACATATTAATCACTAATACACATACTACAGAAAGAAACCTGACAGCACCCACATTCAGCTACGCTTCGTGACACTCCGTCGCAACAATTGCAAAGCTCGGCAATCTATTTCGAGACGTAGACCACGTGATCGCGCACTGGGCGATTCCGCCTTGTGCAGCAGTTACAGGGGCCGTCTCATATCAAGCGAAGTTACAACATGGAAGAGTTGGCTAATGCCGTTTTGGATGAATTTGGATTTCATTACGTCATTAAACCAAAACAATTACACATTATTGATTACATTTTGAATTTGAAGGATACATTTGGGGTGTTATCGACAGGATACGGCAAAAGTATGTGCTACGTACTGCCTCCTCTTATGAGACGACCCCTGTAACTGCTGCACAAGGCGGAATCGCCCAGTCTCGAAATAGATCGCCGAGCTTTGCAATTGTTGCGACCGAGTGTCACGAAGCGTAGCTGAATGTGGGTGCTGTCGGGTTTCTTTCTGTAGTATGTGTATTAGTGATTAATATGTGGATTTTTTTGTATCACTTAACTCGAAAATGATTGATGTAAAGGTATTTGACGTCAAACATAGGATTGTTGTGGTATTAGAGCGGGACTCGTTGCCTACCGTTTGGTAGTCAGGAATTGCCAAAAAAAGACATAGGTTGGTCTCTGACTGTAATGAGAGCGTGTTTCCAAATGTCCGTCTAGCTCTCTTACAGTCAGAGTACTCGGGCTAGGTTTGCAGGTGGAGCAGATAAGCTAGCCCTAAAAGCAACTCAGCCCCTACCAACTCTATGTACCGCAGACCCAAAAAAGAATTTAAAACATTTTTTTTCTTCATGGTCATAGTTTCATTAAAACTATTGCTCTTATTGAAAAAACATCACTATATTATCCAAATGAAGCAAAATAAGGTCGTAGTAGCCTTGTACTTCTGTGACCAAACATGGCCGACATGACGATTTTAATTGTCATTTATGTCCACTTTTGTAAATAAAAAAATAACAGAGAAATTTCCGTTGTAAGCTTATAGATGTTACAAGCAGTTATTAATGTTGCATCTCTGAAAATTTCAAGTGAAAATATATAGGGTTACTATTATTTCTAATAACATGTATTCTTGGGGTAGGTTTGAAACTGCTCCAAAATGACAAAAACACACAGACATCTTAGAATACATAATTTAATGACATAATAATTTATGCAAATGTTATATCAGAATAACATTTTCAGTTCACATTTATTCACGCTTATACAATAATGTACATCCAGACCAATAATAAAAAGGAAAACGTAAAGGTTTAGATTGCAGATGGAAAGTGGATAGGCCCCTACATGTTACATAAAAAATAAGCTTCTTCTTTAAAAATATTTAAAAAAATAGAAGATATATATTTACCTAGACTCATAATAATATTGAATACTTGAAGATTTCAATAAAATAGAACTTATCATCTGTACTGGTCTTTTAACTCAACCAGTAAAAACCTATCACACGACGAATATTAGTGTCTGTATATTAAACATGTTTCTGATTGTTGTAATATTTGTACTAGGTTAAATTTCATTTTAGTTCCCAAAATGTAGTTTTTTTCGTACGTACAGAATTATTTGAAGACAAAACCCAGTTTGGGCTTCTTACAAATATTAAGACGACCAGAAACACATTGACTATACATACAGACACTGCTATTCTAAACAAGAAAATATATTTAATATGTAAGTTTAATTGTAGAAATATTTTATTAGTCGGAAAAATCTGACAATGTAATAAACTCAGAAATGTCCCTTTAATGTTGTTGCAGTTTGACAGGGTGTTGGCAAATTATGGTAAGAGAACCATGAACATGATTTTAATATGGAATACAAATATTAATAGTGTGTCATATTTTATGTCTCTAAAGAAGATTGCCCACATATTATTTGGGCGACTATAATGGCATTATTTAAAAAATATTTAAGTTGCCCAAACTGGACATTGGTCACATAATAGATATGGCGTCCTGGCCACAGGCCGTTTTGAGTCCTGGTTTGATCATGCTAATTTTCAACCCTGTATGGCATTGTCATAACATTACTGTCTCGGACTCTATTAGAGTCTCGAGTCCAGGGTTGAAAATTAGCAGTAGCCTGTGGTGACCTTTATTGGCTAAGGGCGACTAACAATTTTACAAAGGTAGTCCGTTGGGCGACCATCGATTTTAGAGTGGCGAGTATGGTACCAGTTAAAAAAGAAACACACTGAAACTGAATCAAATGACCAATGTGACAAAACAACAAATCTGACAGGAGACGATATTATTATATAGAACGTGTTCTATATTATGACTGCGCCAGGCTAACCAGACTTCTACGATTTTGGTCTGGGGCTGTAAACAAATATAGCTCAAAACGTATTGCAGACACTTGAATTTGTTTTCGAATTTTTAAGTCGTCGGCTTATTGTAATGGACTGAGATACACCATAATTATCTAGTAAACCTACTTTTTGACATTATTAAATGTTATGGTACAAATTAATCCTATTTAATTAGCTTACTAGGATTTTATTCTGGGACAAAATCAAAATATATATTGTAGTTTTAACTTACACTAACAATGAAATTGTCCATTACTACAGAGATTATTCCAAAATTCGATTAATTGGCATGTAAATATAAAATTCATATAAAAACATATTAATTTATTAAACTGTAAAGTTAAACCCATACCATCTGAAATAACTATTTTTTAGTGTAAATAATAAAAAAAAAATTGATAAAACTGCATAGGTTACTTTTCTGATACAGTTTTAAGGCATTGATGGAACATTCAAGGTAATTTGAACAATAAAACAGTAATACGAGATCATTTAATGGTAATTTGTAAAGAAACATTTGTATTTTTTAATGGATTTCTTTTTTCAAAAATATTATTTGGGTTGGTATGGGTTTAAAACTTAATAATATGTTTTTATATTAATTTTAATTTGAATCATTATGCAGTTCATGCCAATTCATCGTTTTCCTTTTGACACAAACAGACTATATACATAGTTATTATTATACATGGTTGTTATTCAGCAAAGAAAATTCTAGTTTTGATTTTCGCTGTGCAGTTAAATTGGGAGGGCTAGTTGAATTTGAGAAGGGTCAGTAAGATTTTTCTTCAACTGGCCCTGGTGGCGACCATGGTTTTCATGTTAATTTTCAACCCTGATGCTCATATACAGATGTTTCGAGCATGTCTGCCCCAGAGTTCAACCTCTGAGAGGCCAGGGGCCCAACCCGGGGCGGAACTAACTCTGATTTTATTCTCCCAGTTTGTCTTAATTCATATAACCAGTTTGTTTTAGATTGAGTTGTCCTGTAATTACTGTACTGATGTTGGCACCAGCAGCAATAGCTGAGTTGTGATATTTTACCAAAAGCTTGTGTTAAATAGAGAATAATACATGAGTGCATGGCCATTAAATACAATTTATCTCACAACGAGTTGTGAGATAAATGGTATCTAACGAACATTAATGTATTATTCTATTTCTTACATATCCTAAAAAATAATAAAGGCAATTTTAGAATTAGAATAAGAATTGAAAAATGTTTGTTTAATCTCAGGGCAGCATGGTGGTGTATGATTATGACACGGTAGCACTAGACTATTAGGTATGGTGCTGAAACAAGCTAAAAAAAACTACCATGGTATGTGCTTTTCTGTCTGTATATGTGTGGAATGGTGCATGCATATACAATCAAACTTCGTTAACTCGAAGTTGAAGGGGACGACGAAATAGTTTGAGTTTCAGGGAGTTCGAGTGTTCAAAATTCGTACAGCAGACCTCAAAGTGAAACTGCATTGCAGTATTATCATTTCGATGATATCGGACGTTAGCACATTTTTTCTGTGTATATGATGAAACTAAGTAAATATTAACAGAAACGAGATAAATCCGATCAATTTGATGTACATCTCTATGTACTTTTATTGTATTAACTGACAGTAAAGTAAAAAAACCCGAAAAAAACCCCCTGAAAGCACGTACTTACATATAACCGGAAGTAAGCGATAAATTAAAGTTGATATATTTTTCAAATGTCAAAACAAGGCGGAGCGTAACGTAATAAATTAAAATACTGAATGTCGATTAGCACTAAGTACGTTTGTTTACCAAATAAAAAATACACAATATAAATAGCAAAATTATTATAAATCACAAAAATCATTTTAAAAACCCTCACTAACAGTAACATAACGAGACATAACATAACAAATCAAAACACTGTATGCCAAATAGCACTTGGTTATGTACCTTTTTTTTACATATAAAACATTCACAACAGTACAAAATAATTTATATCTCTCAAATCACAAAGTACAAAGAGCAGAACTATTCAAAAATTTTTGTAATTAGAGATTGTTTGGCACACTTGCTTAAAAAATCGTCTTTCATTACTGTGTCTGTAATCTTGCACAGATTGAGCAGCATTTCTTCCGAATATTCACGGTTCTGCAAACAAACAGCGTTAATTGTTATTACAACAGTTCTTTAAAGATTACAAGACTATCCGTACTTTGTGTAATGAGGCCCGCTGCCGTGTACAAACACTGACAACCCAATGCAGGCATGTAAGATCATTTCGTTCCACATAGTCGGCGATCTATTATTCTGTAATTACAGCGTGTATCATCGATAGCCGAGACCAGTCGGGGCACTCACGCTTGGCTTGGGTGACAATTCATTTTTCTTTAAAGTATTACCGATACAGTTAAAAGGTTCAGTCACTCCACAAACTTCGAGTTTTGGAAGTGCAATATCCCTTATTTTTTTATAGTGGGACCACAAAAATTACTTTGAGAGATAGAGTTTTTCGAATGTTCGAAGTTTGAGTGTTCGAAGTCTGTTATTACTAGTTTGTATAGCAGTTCGGCCGGGACCGCTGTTTCACTTCGAGAGATCGACGTTTACGAAAGATCGAAGTTTGAGTTATCGAAGGTCGACTTTATATATCATATAATATCTTACATTTTCAGTGCAATCAAAGTATGTGATATTTTTCAGATCACATACTTTAAGAATTTGATAACTTTGCAAATTAGATGTAAATTAGTCAAGGTCTTGGCATTACGTTTATTGACATTTAAGCAAACGTACTTGGGTGACACTCCATGATTGACGTATGCATTCATAGTCATCAAATAAAAACATTTCATTGGCAATTTGACACTGAAAGCTGTCCAGTGTTCAGAAAACAAAAATCGTTAGGCATTACAGGGACATACCCTAGTTTCAACCCGTGAAAATTAACACTAAGTTCAGTTAATATACAAACCTGTAACACATTTGGACAAAGTTACAATTGAGTGAAACGTGAGTCTGTGACTTTGAAATGGTGAAATACCCTCTAAAAATAACCTAAAGCTTGACTCCATAACTGTTACTTCTCAGACACATGTGCATTTTTTAAAATATGAGAAATGCATTTTGTGATATTAAAAACACCAGGATAACCAAAAACACTTAGAACGTACAGAAATTGATAATCTAAACAATAAAATTTAAGTAAAGTATGATTTAAGTTATCAAAAATGGTTATAATAGTCAAAAATATATGTTAATGTTTAAAAACTAGGGTATGTCCCTTAAAACTTTATTTTGATGTAAGGACATCTAAAATAATGTCATTCGAGTTTGACATCATTTCCGTTCAAAAATACACCACGACCACATATTCTTACGTCATTTGAATATCTAGTAATGGCGGACTGGAATTGAAGTTGCATGTACAGTTTACAAAAACACGTATTAAGCTTGAGCTTATATGCTAAAGAGATTATTACCCTTGTATATTTCGGTATCGTCAATATCATATATTAGGAATAAAAATAACTGCATAATACAATTTTTATTCCTAATATATGATATTGACGATACTGAGAAACACTGGTAATAATCTCTCTCTCTCTCTCTCTCTCTCTCTCTCTCTCTCTCTCTCTCTCTCTCTCTCTCTCTCTCTCTCTCTCTCTCTCTCTCTCTCTCTATATATATATATATATACACACACACACACATCAGAGATGGGGTAATCATAATCAGTAATCATAATGGATTGTAATCAATTACATGTAATCGTAATCAATTACATTGGTAATGTAATCGTAATCAGCAATTACTTTCATGATTACTCATAATTATTTACTAAACTTAAATGTGTTTAGCATCAACATCAGTAACAGTCCTATAGTTAGAAGAAGTACTGGTCAGTCAGTAGAACTGATCTCCCATTGTTTACTACTCTCATAGTAAAACTATTATTTGCCTTGAGAAATGGGATCATAACGTCTGGATTATCAAATGAATGTTACCCAGGGGATGAAGACACACATTCACATAATGGTATCGATCGTGTTTACGTTTACTATAAAACCACTTGAATGAATACAGTGTTCTAGCTAGCAATATATAAAAGGGCAGTGCACCATGCCCCAGTTTTGTGTCCTAATTCATTGCCGTAAAAAAAATGAATAATATATATATATATATTTTTATAATAAAACACTTGCGTTCCTCTGAATGCATATACAGCGTTATCACGGGTCTGATTTCAACTAAGAAACGCTTGACAATATCTCATTTTGTCACAGGTGTGAAATTCCACCAATGGTACTGTGGCAAATTTTCTTTCCTTTTGTTAGTGGTTACGCCTGCAGACGGACAGCCAGCCAGTCATATCAAACTTGATTCAATGGGCAGTCATCCTCACCCTGTCGCAGACACAACCACAAATAAATAACTAATTAAGCAAACACCCAGTTGAAAGTAGTCTATCACGATAAACCTTGATTTATTTTCCTTTAAAATAACTTAAAATATTAATGCGTCTGATAAAAATTCCTGAAAGCTGATTTTAATAGATGTTCTACGAAACGCGGCGCTTCTAATGATACCAAAATAAACACACCCAGACCAAGATACTTCAGATGCAAATCGATTCATTAATAATAGTCATTTTTAGAATGTCAACAATTAAATGCAATGAGCAACTTGTGCATATGTACATGTATGCAGATATCAATTTAATTATTTATTTACTTGTTTGTTCTTTTCTTTCATTCTTTACTTCTTCATTTATAGATTTAAAAAAAAAAAAATTTTTTTTTTAATTTGTGGATGGTATTCAATGGTATAGTTTCTACAAACAATAAAAAAAACCCCCAAGTAATAGTGATCAGACAGTTTGCAATTACTAATTATGGCTTATTTCAATAATATAACACAATATATATGTTATGCATTGATACAGTAATTATACCTACATGTATAGTTATGGGTACCTTTTCGTCAATAATCCAAATTTAAGAATAATAAATCTGGTTTTGGAAACTGATTCCCTCCCTGCAGTATACATACATGTATGTTTATAAGTGTTTGAAATAATTTAATAAATAATCCAAAATTATCCATTATGTCTTTCAGTGAATGAAATCGGTATGGTTGTAAAATAAAGTGCATAACTTCATGGTGGTAACTTCATTTCATTATTTGTGTAGATTTGTGGAAATGTAATCATGATTGCTAGACAATTTATTCGTAATCGTGATAATCCAAAGTAATCGTAATCGATTACTTTTGTCAAGTAATCACCCCATCTCTGATACACACACACACACACACACACACACGCATATGTATGTAAAAGATCCCTTGCAACTAATGGGTAATGTAACAGGTTTCCTCTAAGACTATATGTAAAAATTACCAAATGGTTGACATCTAAACAAAACAAATTTAACAAATTTAATTTCATTATTGTGTTTAATGTACCTGTTTGATGGTGTATATTCTTAATATTTTTAGTAACATATATTCAATAATTAATTATGTTCACAGTGAAAAAACCTCAACAGTTTACAGAAGAAATTTATAGTACATGTACATGTATGCGCAACTGAGGAAAAATTATTTTGTTCCCCAATTTTAACATCCAGATTATTACAAAACATTGTCATAAATATCACATCTAGCCAGTGTAAAAAAAAAATCGTACACACATGTACATGTAACAAAATATTAAACATATCAAAAATAAAATAAACAGAAACTCCCAGATTATTCCAGCTAGTGTTTTGGAAAGCGCTATCTAAGTATCTTGTGTGTTGGGTAAACCGTTTTCCAAAAACTGATCTGCATGAATCTCTCTTATGTTACCAAGATCCAGGGCTTGTGTTGAAAGTGTTTTCATGGTTGAGTGCTTTTATATTACTTCTCGAAAGATAAACCAGTGGTAATAAAAGAAACCTTTCACAGCAATGTACAGGAAGGCTGGATTAAAAAAACACACATAATCCTCGTTTGAAGCCAGCTTGAGATACAGTATACACACTTGTACTCAGTAACAGATTATTTGTACTTTATACACTCAATTGTTTTCAACCTAATTTTTTCTTCTTCTTCTTCCCTCTGTGTTTGAAGGGGCGGGGTGTAGCCCAGTAGTAAAGCACTCGCGTGGTGAACAGTTGGTCTAGGATCGATTTCCGTCAGTGGGCCCATTGTGCTATTTCTCGTCCTAGCCAGTGTACCACGGCTGGTTTATCAAAGGCTGTGGTTTATGCCATCCTGTCTGTGGGATGGTGCATATAAAAGATCCTTTGCTACTAATTGTAGAAAAATGTAGTGGGTTTTCTCTCTAAGACTACATGTCAGAATTAACAAATGTTAGACACCCATTAGCTCATGAATAATAAATCAGTGTGCACCAGTGGTGTTGTTAAACAAAACAAAAACAAAATGGTGGTTTTTAATTTATTTTTTATTTATTTTTATAGGAACAAGTCCAGGAAACAACCAAAAATGTGTCTGGAATCGTGCAATGATGCTATGAAAATGCTGGATCAACATGGATTTATTTTAGATATAGACACATGACGATTGAATTTGAGAATTTTTCTGTTTGGAAGTGTTACAGGGTCTACAGAGAATGGTAGACAGGAAATTTGAAGAAACGCGACTGGTATGTGTTGATAGACCTCTGTATGTTTTTGACATGATGATTGCTGGGAATAATTTAAAAACATAAAATGAATCTTTCAAGATTTACCAGCAGACGCAGGGACCTGATAAGTGTATAATAAATACACTTCAGTTTTTCAATGGTCAAACTTCAAAAAAAATAAAATGAACATCCATATTTCGAAATATTCATATGTTTGTGCTAAGAACCAGTCATGTGATGAATACCAGTCTAGGATATACATTGTACCAGTCCATAATTCTCACAGGTTTGAATGTTTCCTGTTTTGAACTGAAAAAAGATATATATATATTTTTTTAATCATTTCCACCCTTCCCTGATCAGGAAAAATGCCATGAAGTTATATTTATTCAAGTGAAATTTGCTAACTTCGATATGTTTTGGCACGAACTCTACTGTTTGATGTTCCTGTTCCAATAAAAATTTAACAGGTTAATAATGAATCTCGTCTTTAAAATGTTCTGATTTATCAAATTTCTGACAACAAAGTCTGGTTGAGAAAAAACCCCTAACATGGATCGAAGCACAACTAAACGGTTGCGTCACAGTCTCGGCTGCTACATTAGAAATCTTCTCCGATCAAAGGTGATTCTGTCTGTTTTGGTTGTTTTCATCACAATTTCTCTCGTCGGCCATTACTACATTTCGAACATCGGCATCGACATTGACAGTCGAAATGAAATCCACCGCTCGCGCTCGAAACTCGACTACCCCGACAGTGACGGCGAAACGGGTAAAGTCTCTGAGTTGAAATTGCAGATTGACGAGCTCCGCGGAATAAAAGCGTCGGTGAACAACGAGCTCCGTGACCTAGAATCTCGCCGTCAGAAGCTGCAGGCTGAAATCTCGGGATACACGTACCACATCGACAGCCTCCGATCGCAGTACGAGTCGTTGAGTAAGGAGATCAGCCAGATCCGAGTGGCGCTCGACCAGCTCAAGTTGGAGAGAGAGGAAACGATTAACCAGTATGTTCCGAACATAAAAGCTCCGCAGCAGATTCTGATGGATCCTCGTCCGGCGAAAAATATTCAGCCCCCGTCGTCTCCGCAGCTGTGTAAGATGCAGACGTGTTTCGACTACTCTGTGTGTTCTCTCGTCTCCGGGTTTCCCGTCTATGTGTATAGCACTGCTGACAGTGCCATTGGATCCCGGGGTGTCGAAGATTTCATTAAAACGTCCGTTATTTCGAGTCTTTCTCGCAGTCCCTACCGGACTACGGAGCCAAAACGGGCATGCGTGTTCGTTGTGTTGGTGGGCGAGGTGCAGGGTGGTGCTGTTAGTGCGAAAGATGTTGAGACAATGCTACAGGAGCTACCATATTGGCAGGAAGATGGGCGGAATCATCTGTTGGTTAACATGCATTACGCTCACAATTCGGATATTTTTGGGGGTGTAAATACAGGGAGGGCCATACTGGTGCAGTCGCCTTTCGTCGACAGTATTTTTAGAAAGAATTTTGATATTGTTATCCCGCCAAGCTTGGGAATGGCTCACGGGGAAGTGTGGCAGGAGTTGTCTCCCATTTCTCCCGTCAGGCGGAAATATTTATTGTCCTTCTGGGGCGAGATATCGTCTCGGAAAAGAGACATACAGAATCAAATGGGCACCTTTCAGAAGAAGCTGTTTCAAAAGGAAAATGTTATTGGCAAAAATATTCAAAATATTTTGAATGCGCAGGTTGCGAAAAATGACGCGGTACCTGCCAACGATGATGATGGAGAGGAGGACGAAGAAGATAATGACGATCGTGATAATTCGTTCAAACTTCGGCGCTTAAAATCGGCTTCGGAAATCGTCAGCCTCATTTCGTTAGAAGTGTCGGTCGTTGCCGCTTTGAAGCTACTGCAGGAACAAGTTCCAGACAGTCTATCCTTCCAGTTCTCGTGTGCGCGTGCGAAGCAGGAAGGCAATAATGCGGAGTGGGCACTGTGTGCCACCTCGGAGGAACGTCGCAGCATGCTGGTACAGTCGACGTTTTCGTTGATTTTACTTCCTAGCAACTATTCGGTGGTGACCACCACAATAATTCAACTCAGGATATATGAATCTCTCAAAAATGGAGCCATTCCAGTTGTTCTTGGAGACTACATTGAGATGCCGTTTTCAGAAATTTTGGACTGGAAGCGGGCAGCCATTTTTCTTCCGGTCGCACGGGTAACTGAAATATTTTTCTTCTTGAGGACATTCACGGACAGTGATATCGCGGAGATGCGAAAGCAAGGCCGGTTCATCTGGGAGACGTATTTCGGCTCCACGGAAAAAATCGTCGTATCGTTTTTAGCTGTCATGAGAACCAGACTTCAAATTCCCGCATCCCCGGTTAACGCGGAACCTACGCTGAGCGTGTTCAATGCAACTTTCATTCCATTAAAGATAGAGGGCGCTGACCCTGAACCGGAAACCGACGAGGTTCTGGGTCCAATAGAGGCTCGGTTTCCATCGGAGAAGTTCTATCGGAACTTTACGCAGTTCGTGCAGTGGGAGCGCTTCAACCAACCGGGAGATCCCTTCCATCTATATCCTAGTCGACCCTGGGACGTCGTGCTGCCGTCAGAAGCCAAATATTTTGGTAAGTTTCTCTATCTGTCTCTGTCTCTTCGTTATCTGTCTCTAACTCTCCTCTCTCTCTCTCTCTCTCTCTCTCTCTCTCTCTCTCTCTCTCTCTCTTCTCTGTCTCTCTCTCTCTCTCTCTCTCTCTCTCTCTCTCTCTCTCTCTCTCTCTCTCTCTCTCTCTCTCTCTCTCTCTCTCTCTCTCTCTCTCTTCTCTGTCTCTACTGTCTCTCTCTCTCTCTCTCTCTCTCTCTCTCTCTGTGTCTCCTGTCTCTCTCTGTCTCTTCTCCCTCTATCTCTCTCTCTCTCTCTGTGTCGCTTCCTCTCTTGCTGTCCTCTCTATTTTTCTCTCTCTCCCTCCTCTCTTTCTGTCTGTGTGTCTGTCTCCCTCGCTGTCTTTTTTCCTCTCTCTCTCTCTCTGTCTCCCTCGCTGTCTTTTTTCCTCTCTCTCTCTCTCTGTTTGTCTGTCTCTATCTCTAGATCTGTCTTTCTATTTCATGAGGTGCTGTTAACTTTACATGCCCTTCCTTTGTAGGTTCAGGCTATGGATTTCGATCAATCGGGAAGGGCGTGGGTGGAGCAGGGAAAGAATTCAGCGAGTCTCTCGGGGGGAATATACCAAGAGAGCAGTTCACAAGTAAGTACCGTACATTAAAGAGACATACCGTTGTTTTTAAACACTACTGCACATTTTTTACTATTAAGAGCCATTTTTTATAACTGAAATCATACTTTACTTAGATTTTATTGTTTAGATTATCCATTTCCGTACATTCGAAGTGTTTTTGGTCATCCTGGTGTTTTTAATATCACAAAATGCTTTCCTCATATTTTTAAAAACGCACGTGCGTCTGAGAAGTAACAGTTATGGAGTCGAGTTTTAGTCTATTTTTAGAGGGTATTTCACCATTTCAAAGTCAGAGACTCATGTTTCACTCAATTGTAACTTTATCCAAATGTGTTACAGGTTTGTAGATTAACTAAACATGGTATTAATTTTCATTGGTCGAAACTAGGGTTTGTCCCTTTGACAGTACTGAAGCACAGCACTAAAGTATAGTTACAGTACTGGAGTACACTTATAGTACTGTACTCACAACACTAAAGTACATTTGCAGTACTAAAGTACAGTTGCAGTACTAAAGTACTGTTCCTGTACTAAACTACAGTTACAGTACTAAAGTACAATTACAGTACTAATGTACAGTTACAGTACTAAAGTACGGTTACAGTACTAAAGTACGGTTACAGTACTAAAGTACGGTTACAGTACTACTGTATGAAAATTAAGCTATACATGTATTGTATGCATGTATATTGTACACATACTAAAAAGCTTTCTAAATGAACTGTTTGTTCGTGTCTACAGATCTGTAATACTGAGGTACAAGCTATTGAACTGTTTTCTAAATGAAGTTTTCTTGTTTTTCTCTACAGTTGTAATATGACATGAATGGGAATTGGTGCTTATAAAGTATTGAACTGGTTTTTAAAAAACAAAATTGTTTATTGTTTTTGTCTACATTTGTGATCCTCACGTACAAGCTGAAAATGGTGCTCATAAAGTATTGAACTGTTTTCTAAATGAAGTTTTCTGGAGTTGGAAATGGTGTTCATAAAGTATTGAACTGTTTTCTAAATGAAGTTTTCTGGAGTTGGAAATGGTGTTCATAAAGTATTGAACTGTTTTCTAAATGAAGTTTTCTGGAGTTGGAAATGGTGTTCATAAAGTATTGAACTGTTTTCTAAATGAAGTTTTCTTGTTTTTGTCTATAGTTGTAATACTAATTTATGAATGGGAATTGGTGCTCATAAAGTATAGAACTGTTTTCTAAATGAAGTTTTCCAGAGTTGGAAATGGTGCTCATAAAGTATTGAACTGTTTTCTAAATGAAGTTTTCTCGTTTCTGTCTACAGTTGTGATCCTCACGTACAAGCTGAAAATGGTGCTCATAAAGTATTGAACTGTTTTCTAAATGAAGTTTTCTTGTTTCTGTCTACAGTTGTGATCCTCACGTACAAGCTGAAAATGGTGCTCATAAAGTATTGAACTTTTTTCTAAATGAAGTTTTCTTGTGTGGGAAATGGTGCTCATAAAGTATTGAACTGTTTTCTAAATGAAGTTTTCTTGTTTTTGTCTATAGTTGTAATACTAATTTATGAATGAGAATTGGTGCTCATAAAGTATTGAACTGTTTTCTAAATGAAGTTTTCCGGAGTTGGAAATGGTGCTCATAAAGTATTGAACTGTTTTCTAAATGAAGTTTTCTCGTTTCTGTCTACAGTTGTGATCCTCACGTACAAGCTGAAAATGGTGCTCATAAAGTATTGAACTGTTTTCTAAATGAAGTTTTCTTGTTTCTGTCTACAGTTGTGATCCTCACGTACAAGCTGAAAATGGTGCTCATAAAGTATTGAACTGTTTTCTAAATGAAGTTTTCTTGTTTCTGTCTACAGTTGTGATCCTCACGTACAAGCTGAAAATGGTGCTCATAAAGTATTGAACTGTTTTCTAAATGAAGTTTTCCGGAGTTGGAAATGGTGCTCATAAAGTATTGAACTGTTTTCTAAATGAAGTTTTCTCGTTTCTGTCTGCAGTTGTGATCCTGACGTATGAGCGCGAGTTGGTTCTAATCAAGGCACTGCAGCGTCTGAAAGGTCTGCCGTTTCTCAACAAGGTGATCGTTGTGTGGAACAACCCAATCCCACCAGCTTCCGACCTGCGGTGGCCAAATATTGGTGTCCCATTACATGTGAGTACATTTATATACTTTTGGTGAGAACATCATTTGTTATTTTTGATAACACATACTTGTTTACACATGTACGTGTGTTAACAATTTCAAGACATACAACTGTCTGCTCCTAGGTGATGCAAGTTGTTTTGCATTGCACTGCAATATCACAAAGTTGTGAGAGTGTAGTGAATTATGTCCCAGGTCACTAATGTCATACATCCAATGAAAAAACAGCATGGTGGTAATCGATTACACTGTGATGTATAGGTAACGCATAAGTTAACTACAAGTGCAAAGGCTGTAAATAACTTTTAGTTGAAAGAGATGTTAAAAAATTTGCAAGAAATGTAAGAATAATTCATTCGTGTCCGCGTTAGATACCATTTATCTCACTCGTTGTTTAAAAATGTATCAAACTCGTTTTTACTTGGACTTAAGAAGTTGTTATTTGTGAACTTTGTTTTGCTGTAAAAAAATTGCTAAAATATGGCATGAATGAATGAATGTTTAACGACACCCCAGCACGAAAAATACATCGGCTATTGGGAGTCAAACTATGGTAATGCAAACAAATAAAGTGATGATCAACATCAATATAAAAATTCAAGATTTAAATAAAAACAGTGTAAAAAAACTGTGCAAAAATATAAATATCACAGATAGATACTGACTTTTACTCAAAATTTCAATTGTATCTCGAAAAAAACAAGGAGATTTGTGCTGTATTGGCCATTCTCAAAGAGAATGTTACACCCCTGCATCACGGTGAGGTTACAGCATGCATAGGGGAAAATATGGGAATTTTGAGCTTGCCTTTGGTAAATTATAAATCAGTAACCTTTGCAACAATTGTTTGTTTTTTTGTGGCTAGAGAAGAAACCGTGCTTATCCTTTACAATTTGATAGCTGCTATTAATCATGGACGTGTTTTTTTAGTATTTTCCTTGTGTTTAATTACGGTGGGATTCAGCTCAGTCGGTTGAGTGATCGCCTGGGGTTCTTGTGTAGATCCGTTCAACTGATTAGGGTTTTCTTGTTCCAACCAGTGCACCACAACTGGTCAAAGGCCGTCGTATGTGTTTTCCTGTCTGTGGGAAAGTGCATATAAAATATCCCTTGCTGCATTGGGAAAAATGTAGCGGGTTTTCTCTTTGACTACGAGTCAGAATTAACAAATGTTTGACATCCAATTTAAAAATTTTTTTTATTTTATTTACTATAATTTTTTTTAAATCCCCTTTCGTGCTAAGAAGCACATAAGGCTGTCACCAGAGATCGCCACTGCTGCCTGTTGACATCCAATAGCTGATGATTGATTAATGTGCTGTGGTGGTGTTATTAAACAAACAGAACTTTACTTTTTTTGTTCTTTAATTACAGGTTGTGAAAACTGCTAAAAACAGCCTGAACAACCGCTTCCTCCCGTACGATGCTATAGAAACTGACTCGATTCTCAGTATCGATGACGACGCCCACCTTCGCCACGACGAGATTGTGTTCGGTTTTCGGTAAGAAGTGCAGACATTTTTAGGATCTTGGCTATGTCCAAACCGGAGAGGACTATAGATTTCATCTCCGTCCTTCTGTCTGTCTGTCTGTCTGTCCATCTGTCCGTCCCTACGTCCGACTGTCTGTGTGCCCATCTGTCTGTCCTGTATATAGTTTTCCAGATGTGGACATTTTTAGAATCTCTGCTGTGTCCAAACCAGAGCGGACTATACATTTCATCTCTGTCTGTCCTGTATATAGTTTTCTCTGTCTGTGTCCAACCAGAGCGGACTATACATTTCATCTCTGTCTGTCCTGTATATAGTTTTCCAGATGTGGACATTTTTAGAATCTCTGCTGTGTCCAAACCAGAGCGGACTATAGATTTCATCTCTGTCTGTCCTGTATATAGTTTTCCAGATGTGGACATTTTTAGAATCTCTGCTGTGTCCAAACCAGAGCGGACTATACATTTCATCTCTGTCTGTCCTGTATATAGTTTTCCAGATGTGGACATTTTTAGAATCTCTGCTGTGTCCAAACCAGAGCGGACTATAGATTTCATCTCTGTCTGTCCTGTATATAGTTTTCCAGATGTGGACATTTTTAGAATCTCTGCTGTGTCCAAACCAGAGCGGATTATAGATTTCATCTCTGTCTGTCCTGTATATAGTTTTCCAGATGTGGACATTTTTAGAATCTCTGCTGTGTCCAAACCAGAGCGGACTATAGATTTCATCTCTGTCTGTCCTGTATATAGTTTTCCAGATGTGGACATTTTTAGAATCTCTGCTGTGTCCAAACCAGAGCGGATTATAGATTTCATCTCTGTCTGTCCTGTATATAGTTTTCCAGATGTGGACATTTTTAGAATCTCTGCTGTGTCCAAACCAGAGCGGATTATACATTTCATCTCTGTCTGTCCTGTATATAGTTTTCCAGATGTTGTTTTCACAAGGCCTCAAGGTATTGAGCTGGACCCAATTGCACGAAACATCATAAGCCTAGTTTTGCACGTAAATGTAAATCTACAACTAAACCACAATTCTTATTACTATTATATTACAGCAAATATAGTTAGAAATACACATAGTTCATTTTCTTTTGTCTTTAAAATGTTCAATCTTCAGTAATGATGCAATTTTCTGTGTGAATTAGATGCCAAACACGTGTAAACGCATGACCCGTATAACTCCTAGTAGCAGATGTAAACTTACGATGTTTAGTGAAATAGGCCTCTAAAATTTTGTGTATCATGTTCTATTACAGACCAAGTTTAACATTTATGGAGATTTACCCATTTTTCACAGAGTTATGACCCTTGAATTTAGGAGATACGGTCTCACAACACAGATGTCATATGCGATTGAAACCCATGTTAAATTGCCCAACTTCAAATGAAGATTGCAAATAGAACGGGTTCTCGTTGGCACTAACAACATACACCATTGCGAACATAAATTATATAAGCATTTAGTTTTACTCCAAAATTGAGAACATTTCCATGTCAGTTTTTTGCTATATGACCGCATCTGGCTGTAATACCGGTCCGAACAGGTTGTTCATTAATCGATTCACTCCAGCTGTCTCTTGCGCTATATACCCATGTCCCAAAAGGTCGATGCACAATATTACAAAATAGCACGGGCAAAATACAACCAGAAGGCTTACCATTAAACATACATATTGTTTTAATTCTTCACCGTTTCCTAGAAGTGAATATGTGGACCATAACTTGTGTCACAATTAGGAACTATAGTGGACCGAGATCAATGAACTCTGACCCGGAAGTGATCTGTGTAGTGAGACCTACAAAAATTTGTTGAGCCCGGTAGTGGACATGTATTGATTTAGCATTACTCTTACAATTCTTGTTTGTATCCAGCCAGTGCACCACGACTTGTACATCAAAGGCCATGGTATGTGCTATCCTGTCTGTGGGATGGTGCATATTAAAAGATATCTTGCTGCTAATCGAAAAGAGTAGCCCATGAAGTGGCGACTGCGGGTTTCCTCTTTCAATATCTGTGTGGTCCATAACCATTTGCCTCATGCCATATAACCGTAAATAAAATGTGTTCAGTGCGACGTTAAATAAAACATTTCTTTCTTTCTTCCTTCTTGTTTGTATTAACTTATGTGTTAAGTGCCATTCACCATTTTCGTCATTTTTATAAGCATACAAACTGGGGTTAATGCTAGTGTATACCTTATCAAAATGAGTCTGATGATTAAATTTATATGTACAGGTATGATGTACCTGTATGGTATTAATAATTTACAACATATAATATAAAAAGGAAGATATGGCATCCTCCATATATGTTAATGTTTTAGTTTTTTTCACAATCCGAACAATGTTCAGAAGGTTTGTGGGAGGTAAAATCTACATTTGGATTGCTTTTCACGTACCCCACCCCCCCCCCCCCCCCCCCCCATTGTTTGGATTGTGAGAAAAACTTCAACATTTATAGATGATCTCTAGAACATACTACTTTTAACTCACTCTTTTAGAAAAATTAAAAAAGAGCATTCGAAGAAGAAGAAAAATAAAATAAAAGCTAAAGTCCGAACCAAATTGTTAACAACTACGATAAATTACTTTCCTGTATCGACTTCGCTGAGATCGCATAGGCCAAAATACATGCAGTTTTCTGCCGTCTGCCATTTTGCTTTTTTTATGGAATACTTGAGATGGGTGAAAGCCTCCAAAGTATGTGACAATTAATATAAAATCAATGTTTTCTAGTGGTATCTTTAAACAAAAAAAACTAAACAAAAATTATATGACGTCATCACGTTTGCTTTTATATCGTAATATGTTATGGCGTTGTTAGGTTAAGTCATATGCTTTCACCCCTCTTGGAGAGTATTCCATAAAAGGTCAAAAGGGTAGCTGACACAAAATTACATGCTTTTTGCCCTATGTGATCTCAGCGAAGTCGATATAGGTGATGTAGTTATCATCTAGTATGTGGAATCAGTGTCATTGTAATGGTTTTTTCAAGATTTCTGTCTGGACAAAATGGTGGTAAAATCTAACGAAAAATAAAGATAGGAGAGCACTTTATCATAGTTGTTAACATTTTGGTTCGGACTTTACCTTTTATAACTCAACCTTTATAATTTTTCAATATTTTTCTTCGTTACATTTAATGTATACATGTACTGTTATGTATTAATATTTTGTATTTCATTGTTACAACTTTCTATGTTGAGATAATATATTTTAACTCTGGTTCTCTAGCGTTTGGAGGGAAGAGAGGGACAGAATTGTGGGATTTCCTGGTCGGTTCCACGCGTGGGATGGTATCCATCACTCCTGGCATTACAACTCCAACTACTCATGTGAACTCTCCATGGTTCTCACAGGGGCAGCTTTCTACCACAAGGTACATAATATTACTACTACTACACAAGGTACATAATATTACTACTACTACACAAGGTACATAATAATAATTACAACTCCAACTACTCGTGTGAACTCTCCATGGTTCTCACAGGGGCAGCTTTCTACCACAAGGTACATAATAATAATAATACTACTACACAAGGTACATAATAATAATTACAACTCCAACTACTCATGTGAACTCTCCATGGTTCTCACAGGGGCAGCTTTCTACCACAAGGTACATAATACTACTACTACTACTACACAAGGTACATAATAATAATTACAACTCCCTACTCGTGTGAACTCTCCATGGTTCTCACAGGGGCAGCTTTCTACCACAAGGTACATAATAATAATAATACTACTACACAAGGTACATAATAATAATTACAACTCCAACTACTCGTGTGAACTCTCCATGGTTCTCACAGGGGCAGCTTTCTACCACAAGGTACATAATACTACTACTACTACTACACAAGGTACATAATAATAATTACAACTCCCTACTCGTGTGAACTCTCCATGGTTCTCACAGGGGCAGCTTTCTACCACAAGGTACATAATAATAATAATACTACTACACAAGGTACATAATAATAATTACAACTCCCTACTCGTGTGAACTCTCCATGGTTCTCACAGGGGCAGCTTTCTACCACAAGGTACATAATAATAATAATACTACTACACAAGGTACATAATAATAATTACAACTCCAACTACTCGTGTGAACTCTCCATGGTTCTCACAGGGGCAGCTTTCTACCACAAGGTACATAATAATAATAATACTACTACACAAGGTACATAATAATAATTACAACTCCCTACTCGTGTGAACTCTCCATGGTTCTCACAGGGGCAGCTTTCTACCACAAGGTACATAATAATAATACTACTACACAAGGTACATAATAATAATTACAACTCCAACTACTCGTGTGAACTCTCCATGGTTCTCACAGGGGCAGCTTTCTACCACAAGGTACATAATAATAATAATACTACTACACAAGGTACATAATAATAATTACAACTCCCTACTCGTGTGAACTCTCCATGGTTCTCACAGGGGCAGCTTTCTACCACAAGGTACATAATAATAATACTACTACTACACAAGGTACATAATAATAATTACAACTCCCTACTCGTGTGAACTCTCCATGGTTCTCACAGGGGCAGCTTTCTACCACAAGGTACATAATAATAATACTACTACTACACAAGGTACATAATAATAATTACAACTCCAACTACTCGTGTGAACTCTCCATGGTTCTCACAGGGGCAGCTTTCTACCACAAGGTACATAATAATAATAATACTACTACACAAGGTACATAATAATAATTACAACTCCAACTACTCGTGTGAACTCTCCATGGTTCTCACAGGGGCAGCTTTCTACCACAAGGTACATAATAATAATAATACTACTACACAAGGTACATAATAATAATTACAACTCCCTACTCGTGTGAACTCTCCATGGTTCTCACAGGGGCAGCTTTCTACCACAAGGTACATAATAATAATAATACTACTACACAAGGTACATAATAATAATTACAACTCCAACTACTCGTGTGAACTCTCCATGGTTCTCACAGGGGCAGCTTTCTACCACAAGGTACATAATAATAATACTACTACTACACAAGGTACATAATAATAATTACAACTCCAACTACTCGTGTGAACTCTCCATGGTTCTCACAGGGGCAGCTTTCTACCACAAGGTACATAATAATAATACTACTACTACACAAGGTACATAATAATAATTACAACTCCAACTACTCGTGTGAACTCTCCATGGTTCTCACAGGGGCAGCTTTCTACCACAAGGCTTTCTACACAAGGTACATAATAATTACAACTAATACTACTACACAAGGTACATAATAATAATACAACTCCCTACTCACATGGTTCTCACAGCAGTACCACAAGGTACATAATAATAATACTACTACTACACAAGGTACATAATAATAATTACAACTCCAACTACTCGTGTGAACTCTCCATGGTTCTCACAGGGGCAGCTTTCTACCACAAGGTACATAATACTACTACTACTACACAAGGTACATAATAATAATAACACACAAGATACTCCCTACACAAGGTACATAATAATAATTACATACTAATAATACAACTACTCGTGTGAACTCTCCATGGTTCTCACACAGCTTTCTACCACAAGGTATAATAATAATAATACTACTACACAAGGTACATAATAATAATTACAACTCCAACTACTCGTGTGAACTCTCCATGGTTCTCACAGGTACATACACAAGCTTTCTACCACAAGGTACATAATAATAATAATACTACTACACAAGGTACATAGGTACATAATTAACAACTCATAATAATAATACTACTACTACATAATGTGAACTACTCCATACACAAGGTTCTCACAGGGGCAGCTTTCTACACAAGGTACATAATAATAATACTACTACACAAGTACATAATAATAATACATGAACTCTACATAATAATAATAATACTACTACACAAGGTACATAATAATAATAATACTCGTGTGAACTACACAAGGTACTCATAGGGGCAGCTTTCTACCACAAGGT
Organism: Gigantopelta aegis; assembly: GCF_016097555.1. Lineage (NCBI taxonomy): Eukaryota > Metazoa > Mollusca > Gastropoda > Neomphalida > Peltospiridae > Gigantopelta > Gigantopelta aegis. The sequence goes on along the minus strand of NC_054705.1, from coordinate 33,400,429 downwards.
ACATAATAATAATACTACTACTACACAAGGTACATAATAATAATTACAACTAATAATACTACTACTCGTGTGAACTCTCCATGGTTCTCACAGGGGCAGCTTTCTACCACAAGGTACATAATAATAATACTACTAATACTACACAAGGTACATAATAATAATTACTACTAATACTACACGTGTACATACTCTAATATGGTTCTCACAGGGGCAGCTTTCTACCACAAGGTACATAATAATAATAATAATACTACACAAGGTACATAATAATAATTACAACTCCATAATACTCGTGTGAACTCTCCATGGTTCTACTACTAATAATACACAAGGTACATAATAATAATACTACTACTACACAAGGTACATAATAATAATACTACTACATACTACACAAGGTACATACACAAGGTACATAATAATAATACTACTAATAATACACAAGGTACATAATAATAATACTACTAATAATACACAAGGTACATAATAATACTCATTCTACACAAGGTACATAATAATACTAATAATAATACACAAGGTACATAATAATAATACTACTAATAATACACAAGGTACATAATAATAATACTAATAATACACAAGGTACATAATAATAATACTACTAATAATACACAAGGTACATAATAATAATACTAATCATAATACACAAGGTACATAATAATAATACTACTAATAATACACAAGGTACATAATAATAATACTAATCATAATACACAAGGTACATAATAATACTCATTCTACACAAGGTACATAATAATACTACTAATAATACACAAGGTACATAATAATAATACTCATTCTACACAAGATATTTAATAATAATACTAATCATACTACACAAGGTACATAATAATAATACTCATTCTACACAAGATACATAATAATAATACTAATAATAATACACAAGGTACATAATAATAATACTCATTCTACACAAGATATTCCATAATAATAATACTAATACAGGGGCAGCTTTCTACACAAGGTACATAATAATAATACTAATAATAATACACAAGGTACATAATAATAATACTAATAATAATACACAAGGTACATAATAATAATACTCATTCTACACAAGATATTTAATAATAATACTAATAATAATACACAAGGTACATAATAATAATACTAATAATAATACACAAGATACATAATAATAATACTAATAATAATACACAAGGTACATAATAATAATACTCATTCTACACAAGATATTTAATAATAATACTAATAATAATACACAAGGTACATAATAATAATACTCATTCTACACAAGATACATAATAATAATAATCATACTACACAAGGTACATAATAATAATACTCATTCTACACAAGGTACTTAATAATAATACTAATAATAATAATAATAATACACAAGGTACATAATAATAATACTCATTCTACACAAGGTACATAATAATAATAATAATCATACTACACAAGGTACATAATAATAATCATACTACACAAGGTATATAATAATAATACTCATTCTACACAAGGTACTTAATAATAATACTAATAATAATACACAAGGTACATAATAATAATACTCATTCTACACAAGGTACTTAATAATAATAATAATCATACTACACAAGGTACATAATAATAATACTCATTCTACACAAGGTACTTAATAATAATACACAAGGTACATAATAATAATAATACTTATTCTACACAAGGTACATAATAATAATAATAATCATACTACACAAGGTATATAATAATAATAATCATTCTACACAAGGTACATAATAATAATAATCACACTATACAAGGTTAATAATAATAATAATAATACACGAGGTACATAATAATAATAGTACTACACAAGGTACATAATAATAATAATACAGTAAATAATAATACTACACAAGGTACATAATAATAATACAGTAAATAATAATAATACTACACAAGGTACATAATGATAATACTACACAAGGTACATAATAATAATACTACACAAGGTACATAATCATAATACTACCCAAGGTACATAATAATCATAATACTACACAAGGTGCATAATAATAGTACTACACAGGGACAGCTTTCTACCACAAGGTACATAATGATAATACTACACATGGTACATATTAATGATAATACTACACATGGTACATATTAATGATAATACTACACATGATACATAATAACAATAATACACGAGGTAAATACATGTAGTAATAATAATAATAGACAACGTTCATAATAATAATAATAATAATACACAAGGTACATAATAATGATAATACACAAGATGCTCTGTAACAATGATACACACGGTAAATAATAACAATAATACACAAGGTAAATACATGTAGTAATAATAATAATAATAAACAAGGTACATAATATTTTATGCACTCGTTTATCTGTCGTTCCAGCCAGTGCACCATGACTGGTATATCAAAGACTGGTATGTGCTATCCTGCCTGTGGGATGGTGCATTAAAACATCCTTTACTACTAATGGAAAAATATTGCGGGTTTTCTCTCTAAGACTATATGTCAAAATTACCAAATGTTTGACATCCAATGACCGATGATTAATAAATCAATTTAAACAAAACAAACTTTACTTTACTTTCGTTTATCTGCTTGAGAAATTTATATGTCACACAGAGTTATCTGTTCTTGCATGTAGTCATTCGAGTAAAATAAACAGTCTGAGGTATGTTCAGGAGAGCGAGCGATTGCAGTTGCTAGCTAGACTGGTTTTTACTGTTAATGTTAGGTGAATGTTATATGATAGGAGATTATGGTACCAGTCAAATGGTTCATGGGCACACTGCCATCCATTCCAGGGCTTGAAATGCAGTGTTAGTACATGCACCGGTGCATGCTGATTTTTGTGTGTGCATGTAAGTTTTAAAACTGGGTGCACGCGGTGCATGCTTATATTTTTCAAGTACTGTGTATTACATATATTAGTATCCTCAGACTCAAGTTGTTGAATTTTGCGTATGCATTACGTAATCTGTTCGCCATATGAAAACGTTAACTTTTACTTATGGGCGCATCCATTTTGTATCCCATAATCCTACTTACAACAATTAGCGCCCTTTCGGTCATTTCCGTGAAATATATTTGGGAAAATTGCTGGCAATATCTCGGTTATATCCGTGAACGGTATTAGGGAAGGTGGTCGAGAGCGACTTTGGGGTATCCACGCGCACAACACAGTTGTTGTCATCACTGACAAATTGAACTGCCAGATCTGTGATCAATACAAAGTACCGTAACTGCCTTGAACATTTTCGACCTCAGATATGGGCACTTGATCAGATGATTGCGAACGTGCAGGTGCGTTACTCGCGTAGTTGACTCAAAGTCAGCCAGTGATTATTTTAATCGCAACTTCTCGTCGAATTCCGTAGGCTAATTTATATTATACCAACAGATCTTATCGAGTTAAAAAAGTTGATAACTTGCTTAATACAAAACATAAATATTCGTACGTTTTTGTAATAGGCCTATTATAGATTTATGTATGGCGTTTACGTTGGGTGAAATTTTCAAATTTGATCAATAATCAGTAATAAACGCAGTTGTATAACGTTCCGGTACTGTTAATAAATAAATATAGGTATTGCCGAATAATTCCGAATAGCTTCGTATAAAAAAAACCCCGAAGTTGCCTTATTTTTGGTGCATGCAGAATTTTAATGGTGCATGTAACTTGTTTTTCAGCATGCACCTGGTGCATGTAGAATTTTTTTTTCATTTCTAGCCCTGCATTCTGGATACGCCACTGTTAAAAGTGGGCTTTTACAAAACCTGTTTAGTATACAAGATGTCAGTTTAAGTTGATTAAATCTCTACATTTCAATTAAAAAATTTATTGATTTATTTTTTTATTATTTCGTTTTATCCCACTGCCCCCTTTCCTTTCTCTCCTTTGAATTCCATCTCATTTGTTTCCAATCAGGCAACTCCTATTATCTTTCAACTTCTTTTGCTGTCCACCTCCACATCCCAGTTCTTGTCTCTTGTGGCTGTCTGTGCCACACACCTGCCATTCTCGATCAGCTTTTAGTAATTTTAATAATTTGCTGAATTTCATTGACAATACATGTAATAATAATAATATACAAGGACAATGAAAATTATTTTCTTGGCCTGTTTTAATAAATTAAATATTGTATTTTTAAACTTACCCATACAAAATTGCTATTAAAAAATTAATACTGTGGCCCCATATTCAATACCTGCTATAAATATAAGCAAAGTTCGATATTTAAAAAAAATAATAATTTATGTTTGTTTCAGTATTACGCCTACTTGTACAGCTACTCCATGTCTCAAGCAATCCGTGACAAAGTGGATGAATACACGAACTGTGAAGACATAGCTATGAACTTCCTTGTGTCACACATCACGAGAAAACCGCCGGTCAAGGTAGGTGGATGAATACACAAACTGTTAGGACATAGCCATGAACTTCCTGGTGTCACACATCACGAGAAAACCACCGGTCAAGGTAGGTGGATGAATACACAAACTGTTAGGACATAGCCATGAACTTCCTGGTGTCACACATCATGAGAAAACCACCGGTCAAGGTAGGTGGATGAATACACAAAGTTCCTTGTATCACACATCATGAGAAAACGGCAGGTCAAGGTAGGTGGATGAATACACAAACTGTTAGGACATAGCCATGAACTTCCTTGTGTCACATATCACGAGAAAACCACTGGTCAAGGTAGGTGGATGAATACACAAACTGAGATAGCCATGAACTTCCGTGTGCCATACATCACGAGAAAACCACCGGTCAAGGTAGGTGGATGAATGCATGAACTGTGATAGCCATGAACTTCCTGGTGTCACACATCACGAGAAAACCACCGGTCAAGGTAGGTGGATGAATGCATGAACTGTGATAGCCATGAACTTCCTGGTGTCACACATCACGAGAAAACCACCGGTCAAGGTAGGTGGATGAATGCATGAACTGTGATAGCCATGAACTTTCTTGTGTCACATATCACGAGAAAACCACCGGTCACGGTAGGTGGATGAATACACAAACTGTTAGTACATAGCCATGAAGTTCCTGGTGTCACACATCATGAGAAAACCACTGGTCAAAGTAGGTGGATGAATACACAAATTTTGATAGCCATGAACTTCCTGGTGTCACACATCACGAGAAAACCACCGGTCAAAGTAGGTGGATGAATACACAAATTTTGATAGCCATGAACTTCCTGGTGTCACACATCACGAGAAAACCACTGGTCAAGGAAGGTGGATGAATACACAAACTTATAGCCATGAACTTCCTGGTGTCACACATCATGAGAAAACCACTGGTCAAGGAAGATGGATGAATACACAAACTGTTAGGACATGCACATGAACTTCCTCGTGTCACACATCATGAGAAAACCGCCAGTCATGATAGGTGGATGAATACACAAACTGTTAGAACATAGCCATGAACTTCCTCACCAGAAATCCACAGGTCAGGGTGACCTAACTTTTTATTATAAGACGGTCTTTGATGTGTTGTATTGGGGTATCATCTTATCCATCCATCTGTAGACCTCTTATTTCCGGGCATATCTTTCCTATCCGTTCACATAGTACAGCTTGGGTTAATGGTGTTTTGCATACCATAACTAGGTCACTGCGACCTACTTTTCATGCATTCCTGCACATTAATAGAAATCTTAGTCCGGGCCATATAATCCTTATCAATTCATGTTGGATTGTCAAACCTTGTAGGTAAGTATAACTTGGGATGACAGTGTGTTGTGTACCATAACTAGGTCACTGCGACCTACTATTGATAGGACAATTCATGTACCTCACCAGTACTCCTTATTCATTGTTACTTGTTCAGAGCTGAACATCTAGAACATGTGGGGGTGGCATTTACCTACTATTTCCATTAGCAGGTCAGGTCAGGTCATAGGGTTTAACGTGCATACTCCGAGTATGCACGTTAAACCCTATGACCTGACCTGACCTGTTTTAGCGCACGCCTGTCATGGGCACAGGTGGCGGCCTCAGCCGGCTCCTCCATCCACGAAAGGGTTAGGGTGGGTGGGAGAAGGGACCGCCTGCACTGTCGGGTGCAAGAGAGCACCAGCAGCCCGACTGGGATAGGCAGAGGGTTCCATTAGCACAGTGGTACAGTGCTTGCTCTATGCGCGGTCATTGTAGGATCAATCCCCGTCGGTGTGCCCATTGGGCTATTTCTCATTCCAGCCAGTGCACCACGACTGGTATATCAAAGGACATGGTATGTACTACCCTGTCTGTGGGATGATGCTTATAAAAGATATATATGGTTTTTAACCATATGTCTGACGCCATATAACCGTAAATAAAATGTGTTGAATGCTTCGTTAAATAAGACATTTCTTTCTTTTTTGGTTAGCAGCAAGGGATATTCTATGTGCACTTTCCTGCAGAGGAGGAGTGAAGTTAGAATATATTACCTACGGCAATTTCAAAAAGTTTTTGCCGTAAGCAAACTGCTCACCTATAGCACTTTTGAACCTGGCTACGTCAATTCTAAACCAGTAACTTTTGCAAGAAGTCAGCACAAAATTAAAAACCAAACATTATCCCTTCAACCTGCATGTACATCAATAATCTTTATCCAGTGGCAAAAAAAGCCCTGCCATCAGTATAGCATCTGATCTCTTGCAATTTTTTTTTTTCTTCTTATTAATTTTTTTTTATTGGCCCATAAATGTTGATAATGTCAGGAATGGGGTCCTGAATCACTATCTTAAAGATAATGTTGAACATAAATAATATTAAAAAATATATATAATACATAAAGAGTTGTTAGAGTAAATATGTTCATATTGATTGTAAATTTTTTGCATAGAGAGAGAGAGAGAGGGAGAGAGGGAGGGAGGGAGGGGGAGAGAAAGAAGAGAGGGAGGGATGGAGAGAAGGGAGAGAGAGAGAGAAAGAAGAGAGAGATGGGATCTATTGCAATTCATATCTCGTCTCTGGCAGTCGCCTTTAGTGCTGCTGTTAACTGTAATATCTGATATCCAATTCCCTGTGTATTACGACTATTTATTTAACCTGTCAGTATTGTATACGGGCTGTATCATATGGTTTCAGGTGACCTCCAGGTGGACATTCCGCTGTCCAGGCTGCCCACAGACGCTGTCCAATGACGAGACACATTTCCAGGAGCGGCACAAGTGTATTAACTTCTTCGTGAAGGTCTACGGCTACATGCCGCTGCTGTACACGCAGTACCGGGTCGACTCGGTGCTCTTCAAGACGAGGCTGCCGCACGACAAACAGAAGTGTTTTAAATACATCTGATCGGATTTTGACAAGATGAGACTGCGATATGACAGACAGAAGTGTTTTAAATACATGTGATCACTATTTGTTGAAGACAAGGAACATTATATCTTTTTTGCACCATTGTAATTTATATCTTTGCAAATCTTTTTGCATTGCTTTGTGAGATGACAGTGTTGTGAGAGATTAGATAATTAAGCCTTGAACTCCCACACAGTAAAAAAAAGAAGTTTTTATTAGGCTGACATGGTATTATAAGTAGTGGTCAGTAATACAACTAGTGGCAACAGTGCTGGTTACTGGTAATAACAGTGGTGGTTATCAGTAGCAACAGTGTTTATTACCAGCGGCAACAGCGCTGGTCACCAGTGGCAACAGTTATTGGTCACCAATGGCAACAGTGTTATTGGTCACCAGTGGCAACAGTGCTGGTCACCAGTGGCAACAGTGCTGGTCACCAATGGCAACAGTATTGTTTATCAGTAGCAACAATGCTGGTCACCAATGACAACAGTGCCAGTCACCAGTGGCAACAGTTATTGGTCACCAATGGCAACAGTGTTATTGGTCACCAGTGGCAACAGTGCTGGTCACCAGTGGCAACAGTGCTGGTCACCAGTGGCAACAGTGCTGGTCACCAATGGCAACAGTGCTGGTCACCCGTGCAACAGTGTTATTGGTCACCAATGGCAACAGTGTTATTGGTCACCAGTGGCAACCGTGCTGGTCACCAGTGGCAACAGTGCTGGTCACCAATGGCAACGGTGCTGGTCACCGGTGGCAACAGTGTTATTGGTCACCAATGGCAACTGTGTTATTGGTAACCAGTGGCAACAGTGCTGGTCACCAATGGCAACGGTGCTGGTCACCAGTGGCAACAGTGGTGGTCACCAGTGACAACAGTGGTGGTCACCAGTGGCAACAATGCTGGTCACCAATGGCAACAGTATTGTTTATCAGTAGCAGCAGTGCTGGTCACCAGTGACAACAGTGTTATTGGTCACCAGTGGCAACTGTGTTATTGGTCACCAGTGGCAACTGTGTTATTGGTCACCAGTGGCAACAGGGTTGGTCACCAGTGGCAACAGAGCTGGTCATCAGGCTTTCTACAGGCTTATCTGTACACCCACCACCCCCATTACCTAATTTTTAATCGACCCTTCCACTTTAATTTTGTGGCTAGTAGAAACGAGCTAAAGAAAAGGTATATATATATATATATATCTATATATATAAATTGTTAAAAATATTTATATTTTGAATATGATATATTTTATGGACATTTTTTTTTTTGTGTTTGTCAATATTTTGACATTTTAATGCTTCTTTTTTTTGTAGTTTAATGTGAACGTTTTTGAAGTGAAATAATTTGATATCAGGTGTGTGTGTGTTGTATAAAAACAATTATGTTTATAATGTATTTTTTTTTAATGCTTTTGGTGCTATCTTTTTAGTATTTCGTTCATGTTGTTTTTTCCAGGTTTCTGAGAATAGAATATTTGCATAAACCTTTAAATATGGATTACGCTTTAAAAATATTAATGCAACCCGTTTTACAAAACCCATATTGAGTGATAGTGTTAAATGATGTTTTAAATTTAACGTCCGAATGAAACATGGGTTAGTTAAAATTAGATTAGTGATGGGAAAATGAAATGATCATCAGCCCAGTATTCAGAGCAGGCCTGTAGGAACCGGGGTAGATGGTGGGGGTGGGGGGGGGGGGGGGGGGGGGTGGTGGTGGTGTCTGGGGATCTATGTCCCCCACTTGAGGATGTTTGTTTTTTGTCCTACTCTATACAAATAAATATAAAAGTTGCATGTCAACCCACTAGATACATTGCACCCCCCACTATAGGCTGTGCCCCCCCCCCCCTTTCTAGAGGATGTCACCCCTACTAGAGACAGTCCTCCCCAACCACAGACATATTTCCTACAGGCCTGCAGAGGTATGTAATTTGCCATAATCAAACTAAAATGCAGATTAAGTTCTTAGCAGATTTCTTCAGAAAATCAAGATTATAGGCCCACTTACACCATGAAAATCAAAGCTACATGCATTCTGTACATATTTTGTATAAAATGCATTGTATTTGACTGTTGGCGTGTGATAAGGAAAGGGTTTACAATAAAGCATGTAATTAAATGTGATAGTTTTTACCCGCTGATAATCAAAGATTTTTAGAAACACTTTGATGTACATGTGAATAAATTACTGATTTGACTGGTGTACCCATCCACCCCACATCTATGAAAAATACTCGAAAAGGTACGCTTTTTAGTGTGTGCCCTTTTTGTTTTGCTGGAGAAACAGGGCTCGAATTTAAGAATTTGTCTCACATGGCAATTTTTTATAAAATTGCCATAGGTGAAACAGCCCACCGACGGCTATTGTGAGCCTGCCAATGGCAATGTTTTAAAAAGTGACAAAAATAAACATAACTGAAAGGTTGTTTTGTTCTATGTAGAAATATTTTAAATGTGCAAATGTTAAATATTGGCAGACAGTGTACACCAGATGTATATAAATTTTGCCATTGCTGAGGAGCCATCGGTGATGGTCTCTACCTATGGCAATTTATATCTCAACGATAGCAATTGCCGTTGATGTCGTCATTAAGTTCGAGCCCTGAAAATACTATATAATTGTGATGTAATACATGTAGGTTTTATTTACTTACTGTAAACTAAATTACTAATATTGTGATGTTTTTGTTTTTTTTTGCGAATACACCCCTTACTTAGTACATGTTCGCAATTCGTACATTTTACAAATGACCAACAGTCTAACTTAAAAAATAATGCTTGTATATAAACTTCACAACTCGAGGTTGGGTGTGAATGATGCAATATTTATATGCACACATGTTCTCTCTTCCTCACCCCCCCCCCCCCCCCCCCCACCCCCCCGTTTTACAGTAGTTATTTTAAGTTAAGTATGTCCCGAATGTAAATTACGGATTACTGACAATTGCCCCCCCTCCCCCATTCCCATGCCCATCCATACAAAATATATAATAAAGTAAACTTTGTATCCTGTATGAAAAATGTTCAATTTTTTGGGGAGATTCCAAAATACAGAGGGGATGTGGCACTGATATTTAAAAAGGGACCGTTAAAAATGTCAAATTTTGAGGGGAATTCTGTTTTATAGAGGGATTCGGATTTGAAATCATGTTCTATGATGATATTTATAAAGGGACTGAAAAATGTCCATTTGTGGGAACATTCCACCGGAGGGTGGGGGGTGGGAGGTGGGGGTCCGATTTTGATATTTAACAAGGAATGGAATCATGTTCTGCTTTGGTTCCGGTTTTTAGGTGTTTCACTGTACTTTGGCTCTATTAAGTAGAAGTATATCATTTGCCATTTAAACACTTGAAAGCAAGGAACAATTTCAAAATCTTTGTGTAATCAATTACCTAAAACTTACATTGATCAGATGTTTTGATGACTGAGTACAGTATTTCCAGCTGATATTAAAAGTGGAAGCGAAATAAAATAATTTACTTCAAATCATTATTACGAGCGTAGGAAGGTGCCAAAAAGTTTGTGTGTGTGTGTGTGGGGGGGGGGGGGGGGGATACCCACAGATATATATGTATAAATACATGAAAACCACCGCTGCTGCTACAAATTTTTGTTTTTGTGGGTTTTTTTTTTATACACCTACTTGATTAAGTGACTTGCGGAACCGTATAATGGTTGACGTAAAAGTCATTTGATGGTTTATGAACGTTGTGAATTTTCATTAATGTTGTGTCCCGTTTGTGCCTGGGGAGGGATAAAGCTTACTAGTGTTGTATGGAGAAATGCATTTACACTGAACGACTATTTGCAACTAAATTTGGTGGGAAGCATTCTTGACCCATGGAGAAACAAAGTCATTCCGACCCCTGTCCCCCTCCGAAGAAAATGGGTATTGTGCATTCTCTCAGTATGGTAGGTGGTGTAAACAGTGTTCTTCGCTGACTGTTTAAGCCCACGTGCCTCTTGTTAATAATTATTATTATTTTAAAAATTGTTGATAAAAAAAACAGTAAATCAAAACCAAGTTTGCCGTAATTTATGTCCCAATAAAAAAAACGTTGGTCACCGCCTTCGGTGTTGTAGCTATTTTGCCACCCGACATACGTGACAGGCTGGTAGCATTCTGGGTTCGCATTGCGCTACCGGCTCCAACCCAGAGCGAGTTTAACGACTCAATGGGTAGGTGTAAAGCCACTGCACCAACTTATCTTTCACTAACCTATAAATGGGCGGGACGTAGCCCAATGGTGAAGCGCTGGGCTGATGCGTTGTCGGTTTGAGATCGATCCCCGTTGGTGTACCCATTGGGCTATTTGTCGTTCCAACCAGTGCACCACGACCGGTATATCAAAGGCCGTGGTATGTGCTATCCTGTCTGTGGGATGGTGCATATAAAATATCATTGCTACTAATGGAAAAATGTAGTGGGTTTTTATCTCTAAAAAGTTCGTTTTGTTTTAACGACACCACTGGAACACATTTATTAATTAATCATCGGCTATTGGATGTTAAACGTTTGGTAATTCTGACATTTTTGTCATCAGGGGAAACCCGCTACATTTTTCATAATGCAGCAAGGTATCTTTTATATGCACTTTCCCACAGAAAGGAAAGCACATACCACGGTATTTGTCCAGTTGTGGTGCACTGGTTGGAACGAGAAAACCTTTTCTCTGACACTATATACATGTCAAAATTAACAAATGTTTGACATCCAATAGCCTTGATTAATAAATCAATGTGTTTTAGTAGTGGTGTTTGTGGTAACTTTAAAAAATAAATAACTACTAACCCACTATCCTGAACAGACTTGGGTAGCCCAGATAGCTGAAGTGTGTGCCTACGACAGCGTGCTTTAATGCTAATTGGATGTAAGCACGAAAATAAATATTAACAGATAATTATTGGTCAACAGGTTGCTTCCATGATGTATGTCACTAAAAACCGTTTCCTTACGCTGTCTCCACTAAAATGTGTTCCATTTTTTATAAACATATTTATTTATAATACCTTTGCGTATGTATGCTGCTGAACTGTATTTTCGTGTATGTTATGAAATCGGTAATACTCTATTGGATTAGAACAGTGTTGTCTATGTATAGTAGGGTCTGCAGTGTTCTCGCTACTCCATTTAATTTTTTGCTTTTCGTTGTTGTTTTTTTTGAAGGGTGTGTTGCCGCGCGGCCGCCCTCCTTTAATTTCACCCAGCGAGAACACTGGTCTGACTACATTGCAGTTTCATACACAAGAACAAGGTTGCTACACATGAAAGCAATAAAAGCGAACTTTATACAGGGGGGCGGGACGTAGCCCAGTGGTAAAGCGCTCGCCCGATGCGCGGTCGGCCTGGGATCGATCCCCGTCGGTCGGCCTTTTGGTATATTTCTCGTTCCAGCCAGTGCATCACGACTTATATATCAAAGGACGTGGTATATGCAATCCTGTCTGTGGGATGGTGCATATAAAAGATCCCTTGCTACTAATGGATGTTTTGTTGTTGCGGTTTTTCTCTGTGAGACTGTACATTGTATGTCAAAATTACTAACACTAAAATGTTTGAAATCCAATAGACGATGATTAATAAATCTATGTTCTCAAGTGTTGTCATTAAACAAAACAGACTTTTAACTCTTTTTTACATTACCATTGTTAACATGTATGTGAGACGTTCAAACAGGGTTTGATAAAAAAAATTGTGTACTCTTGTATCCATATATTGAGAGATTTTGTTTACTCGCATTTTAATAAACTAATCCATGTTTTACAAAAAAGACGGAACAAACGTGTTTCTTATTTCTTTATTTCGAAGATGACGTACTAATTGTAATTTTTTTTTGATGAAAGGCATGCATAGGTGTCGGAAAATAAGGCATTCCCCCCCCCCCCCCCTGCCCCCAACACACACACACACACACACACACACACACACATCCCCCAGCTAGAACTCCAGTTAATATATAGCTGCCGCCCTCCCCCAGTTGGTGTCGTCTGCTGATGCTGTCTCGTGACGAGGACGGGATTTAACTCAGTCGGTTGAGCGCTCGCTTGAGGTGCCTGCGTCGGTGGATCCGTTCAACTGATTCGGGGTTTTTTTCTTCTCGTTCTAACCAGTGCACCACAACTGTTCAAAGGCCGTTGTATGTGCTTTCTTGTCTGTGGGAAAATGCATATAAAAGATCCCTTGCTGCATTAATTTTTTTTTAGCGGGTTTCCTCTATTGACTACGAGTCAGAATTACTAACATTCCTCCCCAAAAATCCCCCGCCCCCCCCCCCCCCCCCCCGCTTCCTACGCAATTGCCACATACGCTATATAGAAGCATATAGGGCCTAACGTTTATAGTTGGTGTCTGCGACTGTGTGGGCTGTTACAGGAGGACGATTGTGTCTAAATTTCACAAAACTAGTTTTACATAATAATTGAACAGGTCGTAAATGCTCTAAATGTCACACAGTCAACAGACAGGAAATGGAAATTCCAGTTTTATCAGTCACTTCCACCGTATGCCTACTTTGTACGCATAGGCGTACGGGCTCCCATTTTTGTTATGGGGGGAGGGGCTGGCTTTTGCCGGAATTAAACGAAAATGGCCGAATGTGGATAACATTCATATTAGCATTACTGCCAAACAGGTTGCAAAGTAAAGTTTGTTTTATTTAACGACGCCACTAGAGCACATTGATTTTTTTATCTTATCATCGGCTATTGGACGTCAAACATATGGTCATTTTGACACTGTTTTGAAGAGGAAACCCGCTGTCGCCACATAGGCTAATCTTTTTTCGACAGGCAGCAAGGGATCTTTTATTTGCGCTTCCCACAGGCAGGATAGCACAAACCATGGCCTTTGTTGAACCAGTTATGGATCACTGGTCGGTGCAAGTGGTTTACACCTACTCATTGAGCCTTGCGGAGCACTCACTCAGGGTTTGGAGTCGGTATCTGGATTAAAAATCCCATGCCTCGACTGGGATCCGAACCCAGTACCTACCAGCCTGTAGACCGATGGCCTGCCACGACGCCACCGAGGCCGGTAGGTTGCAAATGAATGACTACACATTTTTACACGGATTATAACTAATTTTGAGGGTAGAATGATGGAAATACATGATTAAAAGGTCTCGGGTTAGCACATTTTACTTGAATATCTGTAAATTGTCAATCTAATTAAAATTAGCTCCACTATTACATGTGGATCTAAAGACAGCCAGTTGGAGCTCATGTCCACCAATCAAAACCTTACTTGCAGAATCCTGCCAGTGATTTAAAAATAATTTGAAAACATTCCGAATTATCCTGAGGGTATACGACATGTTTCGTGTGAATTACGAATGCCTTAAAACATGTTTTATTTTATAAAATAAATAATTTGTAATGTAAAACTGAAGACTGATTTAGTTTTTTTTAATTTTATAAATAAATAAATAATTTTTAATGTAAAATTGAAGAGTGATAACCCACTCCGTACGTATTGGTATGGTTCGCTGTACTGCGGCCACTAAAATAGACTCGCCCGATATTTTTAGAATTTGTATGCTCCCAAATAACGTTATAAAAGGCGAAGTGTGATTGGTCAATATTTAAATTATTATTTACAGACGAAATGTTACTTGGACATTGGGGACTACGCAGTGTTGTTAGTTTTAAATCACTGGCAGGATTCTGCAAGTAAGGTTTTGATTGGTGGACATGAGCTCCAACTGGCTGTCTTTAGATCCACATGTAATAGTGGAGCTAATTTTAATTAGATTGATAAATGTTTTGCCCGAATTTGAGGTTTTGCTCCAGCACTGAGAAGGGGGGGGGGGGGGTGGGGGGGGGTGGGTGTGTGTGTGCAGTTCACCCCCAAGCCCCCCCCCCCCCCCCCGTCTCGTACGCTTATGTTTGTACGCATTTGGGGCGGGACGTAGCCCAGTGGTAAAACGCTTGCTTGAAGCGCGGTCGGTTTAGGATCGATCTCCGTAAGTGGGTCTAGTGGGCTATTTCTCTTTGCAGCTAGTGCACCACGACTTGAATATCAAAGGCCGTGGTATGTGCTATCCTGCCTGTGGGATTGTGCATATAAAAGATCCCTTGGTACTAATGGAAAAATATAGCGGGTTTCCTCTCTAAGACTAAATGTATAAATTACAAAATGTCAAATAGCCCATGATTAATAACTAAATGTGCTCTAGTGGTGTCGTTAAACAAAACAAACTTTTTTTTGTTACGCATTTATAGTCCATCGCACAAGGGACACCTTTTTTTTCATACTATGGAATTTACTACATGTTATTTATTTCTGAGCCGATTGTTTTCTAACTTGCACAAAATATTATTCTTTTTTGGTTATTTTCAAACACTTTTTCTTTGTTTCTTACATCAAATAAAACAGAAATAATTGACTTTTTGTTTTGTTTTATTTTTTTTGTAGGAGGATGGGACGGACTATAAGTATGAATGAAATTCTAGTACATTGTTTAAATACATTTATTTGCTATACTAATAAACAGTTTTGGGATTGGCCAACAGACAGGTCTGTTAGTACCCGAAAGTAAGCTTCATTATCTACAACATATATAGACAGTACCACAAACTAAATACATTTGTAATACAGTTTGATCTTTGCCGCCATAATCAGTATTGAGTAAAATATAAAATCACAGAAAACAGATTTTGCACGCATGAACAATATTATTAGTATTCACAATAGTGTAAGTTAAATACATAGTCAGATCTATGCTCTCAGAAATCGCAGCATAGTGTAGAATTCCACCTCCAATAAAAAATACCCAACAACAACAAACTCCCCCACACAACCCCCCAAAAACCCCCAAACAAACAAACTCCCCAACCCCACCCCCCCAACAAACAAACCTAAACAAACAACCCAACAACAACAACAAATAACAACAACGACAACAAACAAAAAACAACAACAGATTTTGCACTAGACACCTACCACAAATTAAATACACTTATTATTTTTTTTATCTTTGTTGCCATAATCAGTATTGTGCAAAATCTAAAAATTACAGAAAACAGATTTTGCACTCGGGAATTATATTAGCAACAGTATATTATACACAACAGTTTTAAAGACATACTGTCACAGATTTAAGAACCTTATGTCTCTAAAAATGGATAATAAATGAAAATTACATTAAAATTTGGAAATCAAATCTAGCTATCGCATCATCGTAACTGAACCAAGATGGAGTGAAATCCATGTCAACCCTGTTGATAATATTTGTTTTTGAATTATATACCATTGCCATAATTCAATTATTTTTACGAAATATCATTAATAAGTGGAGTATGGTGACTATGTAGATGGTTGAATAAAGTACATTTAGGGACAAATCAAATTTATATATTTTTTAGGTAATACCTTCTTAGGCTATTTAATAGGTCAATGATCTGTGACAATATGCCTTTAAGGTGTATTCCGATCTATGTTCTCACAATTCGCATTACGGTGAAGAATCCGACAGAAAAACTTATTTTGCACTGGACGTTTATTTAACTAACAGCACTTGATGAACTTTGATGCTGGAGTCTGTTGTTAACTGTTACGTTAAGTAGCACGCACAGGTCATCTAGTACAACGTCAAGTAGCACGCGCAGGTCATCTAGTACAGCAGGTTCTTAGATAAGTGAGCACAAAATTCTGAAAATAAAAATGAAACATTTTTTTTTATCTATCCTAATTCATACCTTTGTTTGACACCAAATAGCCGATCTCTATTTTTGTAACGGGCGATACGCTGCCCAGTGGTAAAGCGCTCGCTTGATGTGCGGTCAGTTTAGGATCGATCCCCGTCGGTGGGCTCATTGTTTCTATTTCTCGTTCCAGCCAGCGCATCACGATTGGTATATCAAATGCAGTGGTATGTGCTATCCTGTCTGCGGGATGGTGCATATAAAAGATCCTTTGCTACTACTGGAAATCTGTAGCGGGTTTCCTCTGAGACTATATGTCAAAATGACCACATATTTGATATTCAATAGCCGTTGATTAATAAATCAATGTGCTCTAGTGGTGCCGTTATAGATAGATAGATAGATTGATGGATAGATATATAGATAAAATAAATAAATAACTAAACAAAATAAAATAAAATAAAATAATAGCTGGTTAACAAACAAACTGACAAACAAACAAACAGACAAATTATAGATGATAGTTAGATAGTTATATAGATAGACAGAGGTAGATAGATAGATAGATAGATAGATAGAAACATAGATAGACAAAAAGAAGAAGAAGTAAAAATAGAAATTAGCTAGCTAGTGAACAAAGAGACAGACAGATAGGCAGGCAGGCATGCAGGCATGCAGGCATGCAGGCAGGCAGGCAGGCAGGCGGGCAGGCAGACAGGCAGGAAGACATGCAGACAGACCGACAAACATAAAACAAACAAATTATAAATATATATATATATATAGATAGATAAATAGATAGATATATAGATAGATAGATAGGTAGATAGATAGATATATAGATAGATGGATGGATGGATGGATGGATGGATGGATGGATGGATAGTAACAAACAAACAAACAAACGAATACAGAGTCAGTCAGTCACTCTTACCTTTGTAGTCAATGGATGAATGGATGATGGATGATGGATGAATGGATAGTAACAAACAAACAAACAAACGAATACAGAGTCAGTCAGTCACTCTTACCTTTGTAGTCAATGGATGGATGGATGATGAATGGATGGATAGTAACAAACAAACAAACAAACAAACAAACGAATACAGAGTCAGTCAGTCACTCTTACCTTTGTAGTCAATGGATGGATGGATGGATGATGGATGGATGGTTATAACAAACAAATAAACAAATGAAGAGTCAGTCAGTCACTGTTACCTTTGTAGTCAATGGATGGATGATGGATAGATGGATAGTAACAAACAAACAAATAAACGAATACACAGTCAGTCAGTCTTACCTTTGTAGTCAATGGATGAATGGATGATGGATGGATGGATAGTAACAAACAAACAAACGAATACACAGTCAGTCAGTCACTCTTACCTTTGTAGTCAATGGATGGATGGATGATGGATGGATGGATAGTAGCACACAAACAAACAAACGAATACAGAGTCAGTCAGTCACTCTTACCTTTGTAGTCAATGGATGGATGGATGATGGATGGATGGTTATAACAAACAAATAAACAAATGAAGAGCCAGTCAGTCACTGTTACCTTTGTAGTCAATGGATGGATGATGGATAGATGGATAGTAACAAACAAACAAATAAACGAATACTCAGTCAGTCACTCTTACCTTTGTAGTCAATGGATGGATGGATGATGGATGGATGGTTATAACAAACAAATAAACAAATGAAGAGCCAGTCAGTCACTGTTACCTTTGTAGTCAATGGATGGATGATGGATAGATGGATAGTAACAAACAAACAAATAAACGAATACTCAGTCAGTCACTCTTACCTTTGTAGTCAATGGATGGATGGATGGATGGATAGTAACAAACAAACAAACAAACGAATACAGAGTCAGTCAGTCACTGTTACCTTTGTAGTCAATGGATGGATGATGGATAGATGGATAGTAACAAACAAACAAATAAACGAATACTCAGTCAGTCACTCTTACCTTTGTAGTCAATGGATGGATGGATGGATGGATAGTAACAAACAAACAAACAAACGAATACAGAGTCAGTCAGTCACTGTTACCTTTGTAGTCAATGGATGGATGATGGATAGATGGATAGTAACAAACAAACAAATAAACGAATACAGAGTCAGTCAGTCACTCTTACCTTTGTAGTCAATGGATGGATGGATGATGGATGGATGGTTATAACAAACAAATAAACAAATGAAGAGCCAGTCAGTCACTGTTACCTTTGTAGTCAATGGATGGATGATGGATAGATGGATAGTAACAAACAAACAAATAAACGAATACTCAGTCAGTCACTCTTACCTTTGTAGTCAATGGATGGATGGATAGTAACAAACAAACAAATAAACGAATACAGAGTCAGTCAGTCAGTCACTCTTACCTTTGTAGTCAATGGATGGATGGATGGATGGATAGTAACAAACAAACAAACAAACGAATACAGAGTCAGTCAGTCAGTCACTCTTACCTTTGTAGTCAATGGATGGATGGATGATGGATGGATGGTTATAACAAACAAATAAACAAATGAAGAGTCAGTCAGTCACTGTTACCTTTGTAGTCAATCTTTCCGTTTCCGTCTGTATCAGCGTCTTTCATCATCAGTTCCACTTCCTCCGTCGTTAGATTATCTCCTACGTGTATTAGAGGAGACACATTCAGCGAAGTCTTTCACATCAGGGCCGTACCCTGATCAAAATCCTAGGTTGGGGGGGGGGGGGGGGCACTACTTTTTATAAACAAATGAAACACTATACAAATTAAACCCTGAGATGTGTATGCTATTTTCTGGAGTTAAAAAAAGAAAAGAAGAACAAAAAAGTGAGATTCTCATGGGGGCAAATGCCCCCTCTCCCACCCCATCCTCCGGATGGTACGGCCCTGCATATACTGATACTATTGTGAGAAAGAATTCGGGCTGACATGGTGAAATGTTATTGGGGTTGAAAAGAAAGGAATGTATGTTGACCAACATCTGAGTAAATTTTAAACTACGGCTATTTGTCGTGTAAAGGCTTATATAGACGAGGATGTGGTGCGTGCACTCCCAATATACCCAATTAAAGGGACATACCCTAGTTTTTAAACACTAAGGCATATTTTAACTATTAGAGCCGTTTTTTGATAACTGAAATCATACTTTACTTAGATTTTATTGTTTAGATTATCTATTTCCGTACATCCAAAGTGTTTTTGGTAATCCTGGTGTTTCTAATATCACAAAATGCATTTCTCATATTTTTAAAAACGCACGTGTGTCTGACAAGTAACAGTTATGCAGTCGACTTTTAGTCTATTTTTAGAAGGTATTTCACCGTTTCAAAGTCACAGACTCATGTTTCACTCAATTGTAGCTTTATCCAAATGTGTTACAGGTTTGTAGATTAACTAAACTTAGTGTGCATTTTCGTGGGATGACACTAGGGTCTATCTCTTTAACAATTATAAGTTTGCAAACGCACACATCGCTCGCATCCAGTTTAGACACTACCATTGAAACTAATGTTTTTTTTGTTTTTAGCCAGACCGCACGCACGCACGCGCCGCATCCAGTTTATATGAGCCTTTATATACATTTGGTCGACATAGTGAGAGAAAAAGAGGAAGCCCGATGCTGCCACCACAAAGGCTACTCCTGTCGATAAAGCCCTTTGCACCCACTTAAAACATCCTTTAAAATCACTGTAGGGGACACCAACATGGACACGGGGCAAGTTCAAAGCAGACTTGGCAGCAACATCTGCCTTTTTGTTACCCTTAATGCCAACATGGCTGGGTACCCAACAAAATATAACATCTTTACTGGCAATTGATAAAAAGACACACTTTCGTATCACCATCCCAACTAAGGGATGCTCCAATTTCATGTACTGTAAAGCTTGGAGACACGAAAGTGAGTCTGTAAAAATAATATATTTGGATGCACATGAATCCTTAATCTGTTCCAGAGCTTTAATGATTGCCCAAATTTCAACAGTAAAGATTGATGCTGAAACGGGCAGTCACATGGAAATTATTGCGTCTGATGGAAAAACTGTAGCACAAGCCACAGAATTCCCATCCCGTGATCCATCTGTGTAAACAGGAATGTAATCACAATACCTGTCTTGATTTCCATGAAATGTTGTTTATAAATAACTGCATCTGTGCGATCTTTCTTTAGATGCACAAGATCAAATACAATTTTTGGTGGTTTGATACACTAAGGTGGCAAAATAAAATATGAAGGTGTTTTCAAAATGTCTGTTAAATCAATGTTGGAAACTAATAAAAACTGCTTAATGCGAAGACCAAATGTTCGAATCGCATTTGCCAAGCACAAAGCATCCATTAGTCGGGGGCGAGACGTAGCCCAGTGGTACAGCGCTCGCTTGCTGCGCGGTCGGTCTGGGATCGATCCCCGTCGGTGGGCCCATTGGGCTATTTCTCGTTTCAGCCAGTGCACCGCGACTGGTATATCAAAAGATCCCTTGCTGCTAACAGAAAAGAGTAGCCCATGAAGTGGCGACAGCGGGTTTCCTCTCAATATCTGTGTGGTACTTAACCATAAGTCCGACGCCATATAACCGTAAATAAAATGTGTTGAGTGCGTCGTTAAATAAAACATTTCCTTTCCACTGAATTAGTCAACGATAGCGCCGAGTCGCCGACGCGACGGTCTTGTCGGTGTTACGCATGTTCTAACGACATATAACGCAAGTTCTTACAAAACTATGATTCAAATTCTGACGTAATATGATGCTAAACAAAAAACAAAAACTCCTCCAGTCATATATTAGTCTCTTTTTTGCCCAACACGCGCCTACCAGGGCCGGATTTAGACCTTGGGGGGCCCGGGGCACTTCAGGTTTGAGGGCCCCATAACATAGAAATTAAATTACATGATACCCTGTCTTTCTATTTTCTGATGCCCCCCCCCCCCTCCCCCCACACTTTGTTTATTCTTTTTCATAATAAAACTAATTTTATAATTATTGCATTTTTTTTTAATAAAGGAAATCCTTAGTCTGGGGGGCCCCTCTGGCATGGGGGCACGGGGCAATTGCCCCCTTATAAATCCGGCACTGGCGCCTACCTCACCTTCTCAAGCCAAATATCCTATTCAGTACTGACTCCATATGTACTACTAATTATTAAGTAACGTCACGCAATAGCACCCTCATCTTCATAACTCAAGGCTAATATTCGTTCCTCGTATTCAGCCTTGATACATGTAGTCAAGATTACGAATATCCACTACTAGCACCCTCTATTGGAAGAAAATTTGTAACACCGATTATGTCCCTTACACGATGACATCGCTGACCAATCACAGCATCGGTAACATGTGACAATCTTGAAAGCACTATCAAAAATTAACCGCCGAAACCTTTTTTTTAACATATCGTGACAAACACGACACGTTTCCACGGACGCTGACGCTGCCATCTTACAATAACAAGGGAATCTATAAGGAGCGTTGCGATTCGTTGCAATCAGATCTCATCGCATCCAATGAAATTTAAGCATTTTGTGGCACGATTTCTTGACTACATGCATCAAGGCTGAATACGAGGAACGAATATTAGCCTTGATTTATGAAGATGTAGGACCCTCGGCTAGCGATGATTACCTTCCCATTAACTAGTTGGAGGTCTTGTGTCCAATACTCCTCCACGAGTCCAAAATATTGGACTGGCAGAGGCGGATCTAGGGGTGGGGTGGGGTGGGGGACAGGGGCCCGGCCCCCCCTAAATCTTTGCGATAGTTATAATTTTATTATATATTAAGGTTCATTTTTTTACGACACCCTCGAAACCTCTCCCAAAGTTACCTTGGCATTCCACCTCAAGTCACTAGCCCCCCCCCCCCCCCCCCCCCTGGATTTTCCGGATCCGCCACTGACTGAAGTACTCGAGGGTCAAACGCGACCCGAACCAGAGTACCCGACACTTACACTAGATGATGAGATTACGAAATAAAGTAAAATAGCATTATGCATCTTAAATCCAGCGCTGAACATGGATGCCAGATCAAACCATTGTATTGCATTTAGAAACCGGTTGATATGTTCAGCGTTGTGAAGGACGGATGGCCAGTTTAAAAAGAGAAACTAGCGCATGATCATATAATTATTGTATAACTTGTATTGATGATTAGTTACTAGTGAAATTAAATGTCTTACCTTTGAAGGGTACTCTTAGTCCTGTGTACGGATTCGAGTCCTGCTAGACTCGGCCCACTGAGCACTCGACTACTCGTGGAGAGCTTAGTGTCCAACTCAATCTGATTAAAATTAGCTCTACTGGTCTACCAGTAGATCCAACAGCATTGCGAGGACTCCCATGTGCAGGTGACATTACATCTATAAACAACAATTTAAATATCGACCAATTACACTTCGCCTTTTATAGCGTATAAATTCTAAAAATATCGGGCGAGACTATTTATGTAATAGGCGAACTTGTTGGTCTATTTCAACATTAAAAAACAGGGGGAAAAGTGCAGTAATAAACTCTGGATTGTATACCAGTATAAAGAGATTGTATGGCTATACTATCACGGTTATGTTTTTGTTCGTCTTGAAACGAATTTTATATAAAATTTTATATTGAAATTAGTTTCCGGCATACTTCGTAATTCACCCGAATCATTTCGTATTCCGGAATGTTTTCAAATTATTTTCAAATCACTGGCATGATTTTACAAGTAAGGTTTTGATTGGTCGAATGAAAGGTCAACTAGACATGAGCTCCAACGGGGTGCTGTTAGATCCGCAGGTAATAGTAATTAACCAGTGGAGCTAATTTTAATTAGATTGTGTCCAACTTACCAACTGACGTCATAATCTCGCGAAACTCGGCAGCGTCAATGACGCCATCGCCGTTCTTATCAAAGACATTGAACGCTTCGAGTAGTTCCGGATCTTCCGGTGTCGGCTTCGACATGTTCGTTTTCAGTATGAATGTCTCAAAGTTGTGGTAATCGACATATCCACTTTCTGAAGAAAAACAAGACTTGTTCCTGTTTTGCAAGTTATACACATCTGTAGACTGGGTTGTGATTGGTTAAGAAATAGAGAGAGAGAGAGAGAGAGAGAGAGAGAGAGAGAGAGAGAGAGAGAGAGAGAGAGAGAGAGAGAGAGAGAGAGAGAGAGAGAGAGAGAGAGAGAGAGAGAGAGAGAGAGAGAGAGAGGGAGAGAGGAGAGAGAGAGAGAGAGAGAGAGAGAGAGGAGAGAGAGAGAGAGAGAGAGAGAGAGAGAGAGAGAGAGAGAGAGAGAGAGAGAGAGAGAGAGAGAGAGAGAGAGAGAGAGAGAGAGAGAGAGAGAGATAGACTGGCGTAGGAAGGTGCCAAAAAGTGTGTGTGTGTGGGGGGGGGGGGGGGCATACATCTATTAATACATGTATAAATATATAAAAAACCATTGCTGCTACTACAAAGTGAGGGACACATGCCCCCTGTCCACACACACCCCGCTTCCTACGCCCGCGGTAATTATGTAAATTTATTATGTAAAAATATGTTTATGTCTATAGGATATTGCTTTGGCAAATAAATGAATTGAAATGAATTGACATAATTGAATTAAACTCCAACTAGTTACCGTCTGTGTCGAGTTCCCGGAGAAACGAGCCGAGTTGTTTATCGCTGGCCACCATAAAGTACGCCCTGATCACGGTAGACAACTCTTGCTTCGACAGTTTGCCGTCGCCGTCCGAGTCGAACATTTTAAATGTTGCCATGATATCTAAGGAAGGAAGGAAATGTTTTATTTAACGACGCACTCAACACATTTTATTTATGGCTATATGGCGTCGGATATATGGTTAAGGACCACACAGATACTGAGGGAGGAAACCCGCTATCGTCACTTCATGGGTTACTCTTTTCGATTAGCAGCAGGGGATCTCTTATATGCACCATCCCATAGACAGGATAGCACATACCACGGCCTTTGGTGTACCAGTCGTGGTGCACTGGCTGGAGCGAGAAATAGCGCAATGGGTCCACTGACGGGGATCGATCCCAACCAGACCGCGCCTCAGGCGAGCGCTTTACCATTGGGCTACGCCTCGCCCTCACCTATGATATCTGAGAGAAAATAAACAAGAGTACTGGTCAGGTACATGATACGCCCGTCAGGAGTTTGATGGAAAACCACAGATATTAATGAATATGTTACGAGTATGATTCATTTCTAATATTATGTGAATTGTTTTACAATGTGGATGAACAGTTTGTTTTGGACCAACTACTGACGATACTGTATCCATTGAAGAAGGTGCTGTCTGATTAATGAAGTTATTGTTCTTTATTTGGTGACACAGTTATATTGGCAGAGAAACAGTTTATGTATGTAACGTTAACAACACAGTGACCCAGTAATTGTATGTGACAGTCTGTCATCCCAATTTGTTCCTACATGTGAGGTTTGATGGTTCTGTATGCATCTGTATGCAAGATATGATCAAGACAAGGATTTACTGTTATGTGCAGTAGACCGTGAAAAGAAGGTCGCAGTGATCTAGTAATAGTACGTGACACACCACCATCCCAAGTTGTTCCTACGTGTGAGGTTTGATGGTCCTGTATGCATCTGTTTGCAAGATACGGTCCGGACAAGAAAACGTTAACAGACGGACGTACGGACGGAGGGATGGACGGGCGGACGGACGGACAACGCCATACCATAATACGACCAATCTTAGACGGGCGTATAAATAGAAATAAAGAAAGAAAGAAGAAAAACTTTATTAATGAACGAATGAATAGATGGACGGATGGATGAATGGAAAGATGGATGGCTGGCTGGAGGGATTTGATGGATGGATGAATTGGGTGGACGGATGGACGGACGGACGGACGAATGAATGGATGGATTTACCGATGGACTGAGGGACGGATGGTTAACGTTTGTTTTGTTTAACGGCACCACTAGAGCACATTGATTTATTAATCGTCGGTTATTGGATGTCAAACATTTGGTTATTCTGACATAGTCTTAGAGAGGAAACCCGCTATATTTTTCCATTACAAGCAAGGGATCTTTTATATGCACCATCATACAGACTGCAACGAGTAATAGCCCAATGGGTCCACCGACGTGGATCGATCCCACACCGACCGCGCATCAGGCGAGCGCTTTACCACTGGGCTACGTCCCGCCCCTGGACGGATGGAGGGGAAATAAACAAATTGAGATATGAATGTTTTATCGACATCCTAGAATCAACCTCATTACTAGGAGCTGTTACATATTATTATGCAGTTTAATATGATTTCTTTTCTTTTTCTTTTCTTCTGTTTTTGTTGTTGGTTGTTTGTTTGTTTTGTTTTGTTTATTATTTTTATTTTTGTTCTGTTGTTTTGTGTTTAAATTATTATTATTATTTTATTAAACAGTATTAAAAGGAGAGAAAAGAGAGAGAGAAATAATATTAATGATTTAATTTTATACCTGCCTTTTCTTCATCCCCAATTCCTTCCTGAAACAAAAACAGACAAAATCTAAATCAATTTGGGTGAGGTTGTTTCTAACATAAGTGTGTGTGTGTGTGTGTGTGTGTGTGTGTGTGTGTGTGTGTGTGTGTGTGTGTGTGTGTGTGAGAGATATTGGGGTATACTACTCTACAAAATACCAAATCAGACTGAGTTATCACTGATTAGGTTATTTTGACATACGATACATTGTGTTAGTTTGTTTTGTTTTACGACATAACTAGAGCACATTGATTAATTAATCATCGGCTATTTGGTATTTCTGACACATAGTCATCAGAGGAAACCCGATTTTTTTTTTAATGCAGCAAGGGATATTTTTTATGCACTTCCCCACAAACAGAAAAACACATACCACGGCCGTGATCCAGTTGTGGTAAACTGAATGGGACGAGAAAAAACCCCAATCAGTTGAATGGATCCATCGAGGTGGTTCGATCCTGCGACGCAAACACCTCAAGCGAGCATCCAACGCGATATATTGTGATATAGGTGCTCTGTATCGCGATAGGTATCGTAATAGTATACCCTGTTCCAGCAAATATTGTAAGTGTTTCAGCTACACGTAAAAACCCCAACCCGGGAGAACTCTTTTAGAAAAAAGAAGTTCTAATGAGATTGAGAAAGACAGAGAGACAGAGACAGAGAGAGAGAGAGAGAGAGAGAGAGAGAGAGAGAGAGAGAGAGAGAGAGAGAGAGAGAGAGAGAGAGAGAGAGAGAAAGAGAGAGAATCCACTGTCATCACGCCATGGGCTACGTTTTTTGATTAGCAGCAGCAAAGGTACTGTTATATGCATGCACCATACCATATTATTATAATACAAGATCGTACGTACCACGGAATTTGTTACACCAGTTATGGAGCATGGCTGCAGCGGGAAATAGCCCAATGGGAATCGAAATTAGCTAATTGTTATTAAAGCATATTCGTCGGAAGCGATGTGTGAATCGGAGGTATCGGCTTACACCTTGCCCCCCCCCACCCCCCCCCCCTCAAATTTAAAAGCGAAATACCAATAAAAACGTCTGCTCCCTCCCCCGTTGCTGTCATCTTACGACGCCCATGCTAAAGTAAACGTATATAAACTTACCGCCATGTTGGGTGTGTGTCGTAACTACCTGTGATACTTTCGTCTTACATTCCCTATAGTTGAAGATAAGCGGTTTTAATACATGTACGAAGTCACCAACCGCCACAAAACAGCATACATAACTCATTATAGTCTGTCAAAGCGTTCCGCATGTTTTGGTTGTCAAATGGAGTTAATATACCGTTAGACTTAGGATTTAGAGCACAAAGCCAGTTAATGTACAAGGTCGGACTGAAGGGATGGTGTCACAATGAAAACAACCAGGGGCACTAGCGTAGCCAGGGGGTGGGGAGGGGGGTGGGGGTGGGGGGGGGCAACCCACACTATGTAAGTATGTATTGATGTATGTATACCGGCCTCGGTGGTGTCGTGGTTAGGCCATCGGTCAACAGGCTGGTAGGTACAGGGTTAGGCATGGGATTTGTAATCCAGATACCGACTCCAAACCCTGAGTGAGTGCTCCGCAAGGCTCAATGGGTAGGTGTAAACCACTTGCACCGACCAGTGATCCATAACTGGTTCAACAAAGGCCATGGTTTGTGCTATCCTGCCTGTGGGAAGCGCAACTAAAAGATCCCTTGCTGCTAATCGGAAAGAGTAGCCCATGAAATGGCGACAGCGGGTTTTCTCTTTAAATCTGTGTGGTCCTTAACCATATGTCTGACGCCATATAACCGTAAATAAAATGTGTTGAGTGCGTCGTTAAATAAAACATTTCTTCTTCCTTTCTTTTGATATATGTATGTATGTATGTATGTATGTATGTATATATATATGTATGTATGTATGTATGATTTTATAAAATTTAATACAGTACATTGGGCTATTTCTCACTCCAGCCAGTACACCACGACTGGTACATCAAAGGCCGTGGTATGTGCTATCCTGTCTATGGGATGGTGCATATAAAAGATCCCTTGCTGCTAATCGAAAAGAGTAGCCCATGAAGTGGCGAAAGCCGGTTTCCTTCCTCAATATCTGTGTGATCCTTAACCATATGTCCGACGCCATATAACCGTAAATAAAATGTGTTGAGTGCGTCGTTAAATAAAACACTTCCTTCCTCAAATAATTGAACAGAACAATAGTTCAAGATCCATGGGTTTTCTTTTAAAATGCAGAAAGGATTTAAGAAAATAATTTCAAACTTCACGAGCAGACGACGTACAGCACTAGGGGTGAAACTATATAATAATAATAATATTTATATTTGTAGTATGACCAATGTTTTCACAATTACTTGCTCATATCAATAGAACATTGATATTATTTTCAAAAATTTTTTTTTACTCTTTTATGTTAAAGCCGCAGACCCTAGTTTTAACCCGTAAAAAATATGGACA